>NC_084830.1:37511408-37811408 GCF_033115175.1 Lepus europaeus
TAATTCTTAAAATATTATACTGATTCACTTTTTTTTTTTACATAAGCCAGATCATTATAGACAAAACTGCATAGGGTTACAAAGAATTCAGTAACCTAAACTTTGCCCCACTAACAGCAAATTTTGTGGTTTGGGATCTTCTCTTTTTTTTTGAAAGACAGAGTTACAGAGAGAAGTAGAGCCAGAGAGAGGGGTCTTCCAATCCACTGGTTCACTCCCCAAATGACCTTAGCGGTCAGAGCTGAGATGATCTGAAGCCAGGAGCCAGGAGCTTCTTCCTGGTCTCCAACGTGGGTGCAGGAGCTCAAAGACTTGGGCCGTCTTTCACTGCTTTCCCAGGCCATAACAGAGAGCTGGATAGGAAGTGGAGCAACTGGGACTCGAACTAGTGCGCATGTGGGATGCCGGCGCTGCAGGCTGGGGCTTTAACCCACTGCGCCACAGCGCATTTATTCATTTATTCATTTAAATGAATAAATGACTGAAGAAATTAATAAGCAAAACTCTGGAGGGAGACAAGATATCCTCACATATATTGATGTGTGTACACATACACACACACAAAGATGATGCCAAGAGTTTCTCTGGGGAGAAACTGAATTTGATAAGGAGGAAGCGCTTTTGGTAAAGAGGAAAGAAAGTTTCTTTAATGAGAGGAACATCCATGACAACCAGTCATAGGAGAGCAGTTTGGAGAACAAGAGTCAAGTTATATGAGTCAACATGAGACGGCCATGTGTTGAAGCTCTTCATGGAGAATTTTAAAAGCTGGATTTGTGTGGTAATGTAAGGGCTACTAAATATTTCAGAATAATTTTATCAAAATATATTTGTAATTATGGCTTTAATATATGGAATGTGTAGAAAGACAACGTAACAAGTGGTTTATGAAGATTTCTTTTTTCGACCCTTTAAATTTTTTTTAATTTGCACAAAAACTGTGAATCTTTATGGGTATCATGTAATGTTTTCAGACATGTAATGTTTTTAGAAGCAGCAAGTGATGGCCCCTCTCAAGGGTAGAACCAGGATAGAGTTCCTGGCTCTTGGCTTCAGCCTGGTCCAGCCCCAGCTCTTTTGGTCGTTTGGGGAGAGAAGCAGTGAACAGATCTCTCTCTCCCTTCCTTTCTCCTCCTGTCTTTCTCTCTCTCTCCCTGTCATTCTGCCTTTGAAAAAATATATCTTTAAAAAAGCAGTTAAATATGAGACATTATATAATATTCAAGTCAGGGTAAACATATCTATCTCCTCATCCATTTATCATGTTTTGTGGTGCAAATATTCAAAACCCTTTTAGCTTTTTTGAAATACATTATAACATTATCAATACCCACCCTACTGTGCAACGGACCACCAAAGCTTCTAATTATAAGTTAGTACTCATTGATCACCCTTTACTGCTTGGGAAGCAGCGAACGATGGCCTCATTCATGGGGAGAACCAGGATAGAGTTCCTGGCTCTTGGCTTCAGCCTGGTCCAGCCGCAGCTGTTTTGGTCGTTTGGGGAGAGAAGCAGTGAAAGGATCTATCTCTCCCTTCCTTTCTCCTCCTGTCTCTCTGTCGTTCTGCCTTTGAAAAAAATACATCTTTAAAAAGCAGTTAAAGGCCGGCGCCATGGCTTAACAGGCTAATCCTCCAACTTGTGGCGCCGGCACACCGGGTTCTAGTCCCGGTTGGGGCGCCGGATTCTATCCCAGTTGCCCCTCTTCCAGGCCAGCTCTCTGCTATGGCCCGGGAAGGCAGTGGAGGATGGCCCAAGTTCTTGGGCCCTGCACCCCATGGGAGACCAGGAGAAGCACCTGGCTCCTGGCTTCGGATCAGCACGATGTGCTGGCCGCAGTGGCCATTGGAGGGTGAACCAACGGCAAAAAGGAAGACCTTTCTCTCTATCTCTCTCCCTCACTATCCACTCTGCCTGTCAAAAAAATAAAAAAAAGCAGTTAAATACGAGACAAAACTGGTATTAAATAAATAATTCCTTAAACAACTGAGTTTCTAGAGGGACACTTGCACACCTGATTTAAACATTGATACTGCAGACAAATCAACACTCACCAATCACATGTTCTTAAGCAGGCACTCTCACAGCCTTCTTATTTAACACACAGATAATGCACTTGAAAGCATTTTAGACAATGTCCTAGCACAAAGGTGAGATTTGAAGATTGGCAAAGGTGGGAGAAGAGAGGATACTTATACACTTTTAAATGATTTTTAAAGATCCACTTCTCTTCCCACCCCCCGCAATAATCTCTGCTGTAAATCAACACATTAAGAACCTTAATTTGATGACTCAAACACAAAATATGAATGAATTATTCAAGAAGTCTCGGTTTCATATGATTTATGCATTTTAGTTGTACAGATTGGAAACTGAGGTAGATGGCAAATATGCAGGCTTTCCCTAAGGGATAACTATACTTCTCTATTAACATGCTGTCCAGAGAACTTGCCTGGGACAGTGACAGGTATGTGTCAGCGGTGTGTATCAGTTCATGCTGGAAGCTTTTCTTAAAAAAATTATTTACTTATTTGAGAGGCATGGTTACAGACAGAGAGAGGGAGAGACAGACAGAAAGGTCTTCCATTCCTCTGGTTCACTCCCCAAATGACCACAAAGGTCAGAACTGAGCTGATCCAAAACCAGGAGCCAGGAGCTTCTGCCAGGTCTCCCATGCAGGTGCAGGGCCCCAAGCACTTAGGCCATCTTCCATTGCTTTCCCAGGCCATAAGCAGAGAGCTGGATCAAAAGAGGAGCAGCCCAGACTGGCACCCATGTGGGATGTTGGCACTGCAGGTATAGGCTTAGCCTACTATGTCACAGTGCTAGCCACTGCTGGAAGCTTTAAAAGCGGGTTTGTAGTTTAACCTGGTTTCTTTTTCCTCTGCTACAAGACAAGCAGTTCTATCAGCTTTGGATTATGCAATAAAGAAATCATAGGGGAAAGCTGGAGCTAACTTTCAAGGCTGTATAACATCAGTTGTTTTCAGTCATAGAGATTTTCAAGACATCTGTTACTACAGCTTACCCCAGCCCACTCTGATTAATACAGATGTTAACATCCATGATCTTGAATCACTGGAAATCAAGTCTCTGAGTTCTACAAATTCTTGTATACACTCCATGTTTTAATCAATCCAGAATTTATAACCTAACATTTCCTATAAAATTATGATCCCTTTTGAAATATATTGTGAAAACCATTTTAAAGTTTATTTACATACTCTTTCAAGGAGTGGTTTCCAGCTCTTCACTATGTGACATCAAATCACTGCTCCAGTTTCATCCGCCATGACATCTCCCCATGGATTAGACTTCAGCCACACAGGGATGCCTGCTTGCTTGTTTGTTTAAGCATACCATGCTATTTTTGTACTCCTTGCTTGTTTCTTCTATGAACTGCTACTCATCCTTCATGACCCAGAAATGTGAATTTCTCTGTGATGCTTTCCTGCTAGACAACTTCAATCATTCCCTCCTCCCTGTTTCAAAAGCACAAAGCAGGTTTATTTATTAAAGCACTGATTTATTGAATAGTGATTATTTGTTTCTAGCCCAGTATCCTTTTCTCACTTGAAGATAATAGTCAATGAGTTAATCACTGTGATTAGTTTGCAATCTGAGCAAAGCAAAGTTATCTGTACATTCATAGGTTGGAGTTAATTTATTAATAGTCACCTTTAGTATTTCAAAAGCCATAGCTGGAAGAATAGGTAAAAAATTATTTGATTGCATAAAAATAAAACTGTAATTTTATTTAGTAGCTTTAAAAAATTTGTTACATTATTTATTAGAGAGAGAGAGATATAGAGGGAGAAACACTCCAGTTTGCTGGTTTATACCCCAAATGCCCATGATGGTCAGGCCAACACTGAGAGAGCAATCCAATCCAGGTCTCCCATGTTGGTAGAAGGGATCTAATTACCTAAGCTGTCACCTGATGTCTGGGGAGCCTGTATGAGCAGGAAGCTGAAATTGGGAGGGGAGCTGAGGTAAGAAACGAGGGCAGTGGAGGATGGCCCAAGTGCTTGGGCCCCTGCACCCATATGGGAGACCAGGAAAAGCACCTGGCTCCTGGCTTCGGATTGGCACAGCTGCCGGCCGTGGCGGCCATTTAGGGGGTAAACCAACAGAAGGAAGACCTTTCTCTCTGTCTCTCTCTCTCACTGTCTAACTCTGCCTGTCTAATAAAAAAAAAGAGAAGAAACTAGGCACTCCAATAGGGATGCAGGTCTCTTAACATGCATCCTAACCACTTGAACTAATGCCCACTCCATATTTTTTAACTTCAGGAGTTTCATAAGTCAATAATTAATAAGTTCCTTAAAAATCCTATATTATGTTGCTTCATTTTAAGTCTGTTAGAGCTTAATCACATGCAGTTCCTCTGTGTTCTCTCTTTAGCTTATCTAAGGCTCTCTCTACTCTTAACTTACATCTTCCTTTGACAATGATGTTTTATCAATAGACAGTCTTTCCCTTACATTCTGTTGCACTTATCATCTAAACCATCTACTGGACATTTAAGATGTGATATTACTGTTAATCTTATGTGCATCCTTTCTCTCCAGGAAGATTGCTTATGCTGATCCCAATCACCTCACCCAATACTTGCACAAAGCTGACCCTCACAAAAACAAAGCATTTCCTAGTTATTTACTGATTAGTCCTAACTTTGCAGGTGCTGAGAGCGTGCTCCTTTGCAGGACTGGACATCCCAGCCAATCCCTGGGTTTAGTTTCTTCCCACAAGACAAAAATGTATTTCCCTCTTTATTATTAAAAATATTGGTTATTAACATCAGGCTTGCCACAGACCTGACCTCTCCTCAAAGGAGAAAGGGAGAAAACGTCACATTTCTAGGTACTAGGAACTACAATAATACAACCTAGGAACCAAAATGAAAATAACGTCTGGCTGGTAATGACAATTTAGCCTCTCTAAGCAACAAGTAATTCTTATTGAACACTTGTGTAATACCTATATTATAACATGAAAGGGAGGAAGAGGGACATGGAGAGAGAGGGTGGAGAGAGATGGGGAAGGGGAGGAGGGAGAAGGAGAGAAAGGGAGGGAGACAGGAGGAGAGAGAGAGAGAGAGAGAGAGAGAGAGAGCATAGCATCCTAAGCTAGAACCATCCAGCTTCCAGAATCTGAAGGGAATTTCTTCAGCTTGAAAGGTACACTGAAGTCATTCTCAATAAAGCAACTGATGGTCAGATAAACAGGACATTTATATACTCAAAATTAGGTATTTTAATTCCTGTTGCTTCCTGTAGACTATTCTACAAGTTCTGTATTTTAGGATACTATACACTTGTTTTTAGGCATGACTAGAATATTGTTTTCCACTCTATAAAAATATTAATCTTTACATGAAATCACAGATCCAAAAGCCCCCTTCCCCCTTCAGCTAACACTGAAAGGAAAGCTACTTGGGAGGTGATGGCTGGACAGAATTAATAGAAGAGATTTGCTTTAATGCACTGCATCTTTGGAGGTGATAGCTTAGAGAGGGAGATTCCACCTGTAGGACAAGGGGAAGACTTCTTAGTAGAACACACACAATATGTGAAACCCTAGTAAATATTTGCACAGCATACACAATATGGGGAACTGCAGAAAATCATTGCAATTGGATTCTGAACTATAGAAATGAAAAGGCGTTACACCATTGCTCAAGTAACAAAGCGAGAGTTTAAGGCAGGGTGGCCATGTATCCCAATTTCTACCTGTGATGCTGTTAGTTTTGAATAGTGTTCCCTTTCACTCTCAAAAGTTCCCACTTGATGGAAAACAAATGCTTGGTCTCCTGGCAAATACAATTCTGTAATGTTCTCTCTTCTCATTCAAGATTGAGTATATTTCTGGGATGAGCATTTGGTGCAGTGTTAAGATGCCACTTGGGATGCCTGCATTCCATATTGGACAGCATGGTTTAGGTCCTGGCTCAGCTTCCAATCCAGTTCCCTGAAAAGTGCAAACCCTGGGAAGTGGCAGGTGATGGCTCAGGTACTTGGATCCCTGCTACCCACTTGCAGACCCAGATTGAGTTCCTGGCTCCTAGCTTCCATCAGATGGAGAAAAATAATCTAAAATCCAGCCATGCCACATTTTATGCTGCATTTCATGTGAGATTGTGACAAGGGTTGTGGAGCCTTAGAAAAGTGCCATCTATAGCCTTTTTGAGAAAATTACTTATGGGCAATTTTCTAGCTAATAATTTAATATTATTAAAAGTGGTGAAATTGAGGACAAAAGAAGGCTCTACTGTGTGTATGTTATTTTAAAAGAAGGATATGTGGAGTTTAAAATAGCGTTTGAATGCAAGAAAATTACAAATGTGAACTCAAAGCATTATTTTATGTTTTTTCCTATTTTTCTAATTCATTCTAATGAACATATACAAAATGTGATTTGATATTAAAATATAGCATACGGTTATTACAGAGAAAAGCCTGAGGAAGAAAGTTGACAAGCTTTTCGTTTTGATGAAATTTTATAACACGGAAAGCTAAGTAAATGATGATGTGATCCATTCATTTGATAGCTACTGAGTGACCTCCAAGTCTGATCAGGTGCTGCATCTTGAGGTGATGGTCTCCACACAGGATGTGAACTGTCAAAAGTCATGAAGACATTCCAGGTTTTTGCTCGTATGGGTGGTTTCAAGGAAATCATTTTCTATGTTCTCAACAGTGGAATCTTTCTCATTTTTTTTTTACCTTCCTTCATGAGGTCCTTCTTCCTTCTTCATATGAAAAGTCATCATTCCCTAATTTTACAGATACAATAAGGTGTGAAAAACCTCAAAACTCAAAATAAAGGGGCTGTTCTATGAAGTTCCTTCAGAGTCCATCTACAGCGTAAAGTGTGCTCATTCTTATTTCCCACAGGTGACACAACCCTTGGTCAAGCTCTGTGCCTTTTCTATATATCTGGTTTAGAACAAGAAGTCCAAAGTGAGATGGTTGTGCTGGGGGCATAATTAACAAGCTTATTTGAATTGAAAAATGAAGTCTGCTGTTTTCCTGACAGAAGTAAGAGTGCGACCTGGCTGACTGACATGACACTGAAGATGTTCTTTGCCAACTAGGTCCTAAGGCAGCCATGGCTGCCCACTTTTGATCAAGCTCCCTGCTAATGGGCTAGGATAACCAGTGGAAGGTAGCTTTGGAGATCTACCACACATGTTGAAGACCCAGAAGAAGCTCCTGGCTATTGCAGCCATTTAGGGAAGTGAATGGCTGCAATAGCCAGGAGCTTCTTCTGGGTCTTCAACATGTGTGGTAGAACCGGTGCCCATGTAGGATGCCAGTGTCACAGGTAGCAGCTTATCCCACTACACCACAACATTGGCCCTGAGTGTAATTTTTTTGAAATATGCAAAACAGGAAAGTGAATGTGGTCAAACGATATTGACAGAGTAGGGGTTAGGTGGGTGGAAGATGTGCAGAACAGCTTATGAAGGCATCAGCAGAATGATGAGGTGATAAACTGACCTTTCCTCCCTTTAATTTCATCTTTAGGAAAATGTTAGTAAAATCTACAACCAGTAGCTAACGTTAGTTTACTAGACCATCTTATGGTGTCTTTACAACAAATGTATACCTTTCATAAGGTAAACGTGACAAGGAACTTAGAAAGTTTTCTCTGCCAGTTAGGTATCGTTGCAGCTCCCTAGGAAGCAAAATGAAATCATTTAAACTTGACACGCTTTATTTCTAAATGCAAGTAATCCAATGAGGTAACTCCATTCCAGTATTGGTCTCTGCATAGACATCAAGGCTGTTAAATTTAATTTAAAACTGGAATTCATCATAAAATATTAATCAGAGAGGACTGCTGACAGGCAGTCACTATTGATCTACTAATTACATTGTTCACTCTTGTTGGCTATGATCCTACCAAAGCAATCATACATAGAAAGAGAGTAAAGACTAATAAAGGTGGTAACATTGTAAAAGCAGCAAAAATAAATAATAATAACTAAAACATATGGGTTTTATTCCTTATTTGACACTATATGTGGTACTGTACACACATTATGTAAAATTTCTCTGCCTGGAGTGGATATTTAATGTAGCAGATTAGGACACTTTTAGATGCCCATGTCCTACATCACAGTGCCTGAGTTTAAAACCTGGCTCTGGTTCCTGATTCCAGCATACCCATTTTGCAGACCCTGGGAGGCAGCGATGACCTCTCAAGATAACAGGGTTGCTGTCATTCATGTGGGAGGCATGGATTGAGTCCCTGGCTTCTGGAATCAGTGTAGTGAAATCCTAGGTATTTTAGGCACTGGTGGAGTGAATGAATGGATGAAAACTCATCTCTCTCTCAAATTTAAAAAAAAAATTACTCCTCAGTAAAAATTTATTATCCAGATTTTATTTTTCTCATGCTTATCTAAGAGTAAACTGGGATATAGGGAGATTAGGTAATGTGTTCAAGTTAATACATGGAAGAATATTGAATCAAACTGTATTAAGCACTGTATAATACAGCCTCCCTATCAAACCTTGTTTTATTTATAGATGTGTTCTTTGATTTAGTACCAAAGTATGGGACATGTATATGTGTGGAATTTTTACATCACTTACAAAAGTGGGAAGGCATGGGTCATTCCAGCCACCACATAATGAACAAAGTACACTTATATGAGGCATTCTGATTACTATTATTAATTAATTAATCAATTAGTGATTAGGATGATGGTGGTTCTGTTTCAGACATTACTATCTCATGAGTTTTTCAAGTATGTAAGCACTGAAGATGATAGGTAGCAGAATATTTCTAATTTGCAAAGGCCATACCTACATAGACGAACAAGCCACAAGCATAATAAGCTTGCAGAAGTAGTTTGGGGAAAGAACAAATAGAACTGTGGATATTAATACAACGGAAGCAGCAGTAGAAAAGAGTAATGTATTTAGAGCCAGCAAGCTTTTGGAGGCTCAAATCTGACATTTATGAAATGGGTGATCTCTAATAAGTCCTATTTCTCCAACTGGGTCTCACTGGTAAAGCAAAGTTGCCATGGAATCTAAGTAAGGCAACATATGCTAAAAGGAGATGCTAAACAAATATAGCAAAAGAAGGCATTGAGATTCTATGTAATAAGCAATGGGGTTTGGTGGAATGAATCTTAGAGGAATTTTGAAGATGGATCATTCTACGTTGTTTTGCAGGATTCTTTCGAAGGCAGAATTAGGGCAAGGACAAAACACAGCAGGGGAATGTATGAGTTTAAAATGAAAAAAATGCAGATTTCTGCCATATTTATTATTAATAGTGGACAATTTTCTCTGAAGGAATTACCAATTCATGATAATCCTTTGCATTTTATTAGTGTCATAAACTTGCAAACACACTTTTCAAAGCTAGTATCTCGATTTTTGCACAAGTCTTCAAAGCCTAGTTAGATCTTGCAATAACACAGGAGATGATTATATAAATTTAAATATAATCTGATTGGTGAATGACTTCCAGTCTCCATCCAGCCACACTTTGAAAACAGATGTTCACTCAAGCTTTCATTTCCTAGTAGGGAACAAGGGTTATTCTTTAGGACTAATCTTTTTGCATTAGGCAGAGGAAAATGTCGTCAACTAACCAAGATATTGCTGGAATTTCTGCTCCTACTCTACATGTTATAGTCAGCCATCACACCCAAAACCATCTCCATTTGACATGTGACCCAGAATGAGCCACTGCTAGCAGGTGGCACAATCCTGGGGTCAGGAAACAAAGACGTTAACTTAGTCCCAGGTAGCTGCCAGGATAGCTGTGACCAGTGACTCCATAATACCTTAACCCCACATTTTAGATGATTCAAGTTTTGGATGTCACTTATTTTGTTTTATAGATAATGTAAGAACTATATAGTGAGTTGGATAACTTCCTCAAGGTTACACAGTATCTTATCATCAAATCCAGAACTCATTCTCCAGATGGCTGGTATTACAAGAATACAGAACAAGGAGTCAAGATAATTATGTTTAACATCCAGCCCAGCCTCTTCCTTTCCATGAGATCATGGACAAGCTATTTACCATTTCTTAATCTGCTTCCTCAACTGTAGTTTGGGAATACTACACATGAATTAAGAAGGATAAACCATGCAATAAATAAAATGCAATAAAAACACAGTGTACTATGGCATCTTTTATGAATCCTAATCCATTTAATATCTCTGATTTTATGTATTGATCATTTTAATTTTGTTCTTATACTAAATTATATATATTACTATATGTATATAGTAATATATATATATATATATATATATATAAATTATATACAGCAAATACTTGATCTTTGAAGTAAAAATGCTCAGGACATACTATTTTTTTAATACCAGAAAGTCACCGAAGCCTAAGAACATCTTTACATACAATTTTTTTAAAGATGTAATTTGTTCACTTGAAAGGCAGAGATAGAGAGAGAGAGATCGAGAGAGAGAGAGAGACAGAGACAGAGACATAGGGACGTCTTCCATCCACTGGACCACTCCCAAAATGGCTGCAATGGACAGGGCAGGGCCAGACCAAAGCCAGGAACCAGGAGCCTCATCCTGGTCTCCTCTGTGGGTACAGCGGCCCAAGGAACTAGAGCATCCTCTTCTGCCCTCCCTGGAACATCAGCAGGGAGCTGAATCAGAAGTGGAGCAGCCAGTACTCAAACCAGCACCCATACGGGATGCTGGCATTGTAGGCAGTGGCTCAACCTGCTACACCACAACAGTGGCCATTTTATGTGTGATTTAACAGACACACAGCTAGAACTTTTTTGCTTCTACTATGTGCTCAATATTGTGGAGACATAGAAAACACTACATCATGGTTTCTAGACTTGAAGGGCTAAATAACCAATCAGAGAAACAAAAAACAAATATAAACACAGACAGCAGATAATGTAAGGTCAATAGTAATAAATACGATGCCCTTCAGACATATTAACAACATGAGTGTTATCAGAGAACAGGAAGATGAGTGATCTCAGTGTGGTGAGGAAAATCTTGCAAAGAGTTAATAATTTGATTCTGCCCTGAAGGTTGGTATGATATAAACAGGCAAAAAAAAAAAAAAAAAAAAAAAAAAAAAAAAAAAAAAAAGAGAGAGAGAGAGAGAAAGAGAGAAAGAGTTGTTAGCTATTCTGATTCATCTCTTTGCTTTTCTCTGACTCAGTGGTTCCATTTTGGCAAATTTGATCCCAGAAGCTCCAAGCAGATTCTTATCAGTACAGTTTTGTAATAACTGCTGACCTATCAGTAGGGAATACTGAAAGACATGCATGGAGGATAATTTTTCAGCAACTTCTGGGCAGGTGCTGCTGGAGAAGCAGCTCTCTTTTAACTGTATCAGCACTTCCTCCTCTGCAGAGCATAAAAGTTACTCACAGTTTGTGTTTGTGCCAGGAGGATGAAGGCAATGCCCACTTCACACACCAGTGCTAAGATGTGTGATTTCACCCTTGGAGAATCTGACAGAATAATCGACTTTGATGATTAATCCATTATAACAGGAGGCTCAGCATTGGTGGAGATGAATTTTCTGCCTTAAGTGACTACCCTGTTGTGCTGTATTCTTTAAAACCCTTTGGAAGTTGATATACTATAGGAAAGAGGAAGGCTGTAAACCTTGGGAATCATTCTGACTCTTTTACACTTGTGAAATGCTCATGAGGTGGCTATATGTTTTCTTTTGGTATCTGGATTTGACTATATCAAGAGGATCGTACAGAATATACCCCTCTTGGGAAATCTTTGATAGTAACAGCACGTGATCTCTCAAAAAGCTTTAGAGGATTTCCTGCAAATCATGGAAAGGTAGCTTAAGAGTGACTCATGAGAGTTATTGTTGCCATGCTGGAACACCTTACCAAGGCTTGTCACATACAGTGTAGGGGAAATGCACACACATATATATGTGACTACATGTAGATGTATTTATATGTAGGTAGGTAGTAACTAAATAATAGGTAATATATTTAAAACAATAATTCCTGCTAAAAGTGGTTTCCTATAATAACTTGAAAGAGGTCTGCACTGTGGTATAGCAAGTCAAACCACTGGTTATGATGCTACTCTGGCTTCTCTGCTTCTGATCCAGCTCCCACCTCAAGTGTCTGTGAAAGCAGCAGAGGATGGCTCAAGTGCTTGGGCCTCTGCCACCCACATGGGAGACCAGAATGGAACTCCTAGCTGCAGACTTTGGTCTGGCCCATACATGGATCTGGTAGTCGTTTGAAGAGTAAACTAGCTGATGGAAGATCTCTTGATACCTCTCCCTCTTTTCCTTTCAAATAAAATATATAAATCTAATAAAGAAAAAGACAAATAAAGAAAAGACAAATTCACTTCTCCTGCCAGTATCTCTGACCTCTGTTATCCAAAATGGCACCTTGTTTCAGATTGTGGAAACCTATTGTTTAGGAATATAATGACTGCATTTGAGAGAAAATAAGGTGACGAGCAAATGGTTCTCCTATCAGAGATTGTATGTGAGTCACCTAGAGCCAATATGAAAACTGCAGGCTCCTTGGCCCTTTTCCCAGACATTTTGAAACAGGAGGTGTGGGGCAAGGTCCAAGAAAGTGCTTGCTCCTCACAGGGTATTCTGAAGTAGGTTGTCTGAGAACCTCAGTTTGAAAAAATAGAAATACTAGGACTATGTCAGATTCAGGTAGGACTTCTAGTTCTACCACTCCCTGGATATGTGTCATGGAACAAGTTAGTTAATGCAGATGGTCCTTAGCTTCAGTGCTGATTGTGGTAAATGTTTAACATCTTACTCTACCAAAAAACTACACATGTACATGTGTGCATACTGTACTATATATTGTAGTGGTCATGTTAATATAAATTATATCTAGTATACCATTTGTACAAATAAAATATATAATATTCTTGGCCATAAATTCCACATAGAAAAAATAATCCTCACCAAATGCTTTCATTGACTTTTGCCCAACCATTGATCTCACAACCAATCTATGGTTGCAACCGCAGAACAAGTGTAGCTCCCACATGGATATTGATTGCTACTTCTGTTTACATTAGCACATAAAGCAAAAATGAAACACTGAAATCTCAAGTCAGAACTTCACTCAGAACAGATGATGTGAATGACTTCTTTGTTAAACTAGAAAGTAGCTTCCAACATTGGAATATTATTTTCATAAATCTCCAGCCATTCAAAACATAATGCCTATAGATAAGACGCATTTAGCTTAATTGCATTGTTAATGATATTTAATTTAACTATCTAGAAAGGGAACAAAATAATAAGCCAATACCTGACTTGTAGGATCAGCCAATACTCATGGTGTAAATATTCTTATCAGGTTGAATTTCAATCTACCAATTTGATGGACCTGAACTCAAAAATGTGAAGTGATGAATTGTGAACTGAAATTGATCACTTGGACCAGTGAGATGGCATTGGTACATGCCACCTTAATGGGATTGTGTTGGAATCCCCTGGCACGTTTCTAACTCCACCATTTGGGGCAAGTCCGATTGAGCATGTCCCAAATTGTACATCTACTCCCTCTCTTATTCCCACTCTTATATTTAACAGGGATCACTTTTCAGTTAAAATTTAAACACCTAAGAATAATTGTGTGTTAATTACAGAGTTCAAGCAATAGTACTAGAACAAAAATAAATACTAAAATGGATAAAGTATTACACTGTACAACAACAGTCAGCACAAGAGCTGATCAAGTCACTGTTTCTTATAGTGTCAATTTCACTTCAACAGGTTTCCCCCTTGGCCACACTGATAGGTCTAAGAGTCAAAGGGATCACACAAACAAGACAAGTGTCTGCTAATACTAACTGATAGAATCAAAAAGGGAGAGAACAATCCGTCATGGGAAGCGGGATACACAGCAGACTCATAGAATGGCAGATGTCCTAAATAGCACTCTGGCCTCAGAATCAGCCCTTATGCATTCGGATATGGCTGAAGAGCCCATGAGAGTATTTAAGGCATGGAAAGCCAAGACACTCTGGGGAAAAAAAAAAAAAAAAAAAAAAAACCTAAATGAAAGATGTCTGCGAGTGAGATCCCAGTAGAAAGAATGGGGCCATCAAAGAAGGAGGTACCTTTCTCTGAAGGGAGGAGAGAACTTCCACTTTGACTATGACCCTGTTGGAATAAGATTGAAGTCGGCAAACTCAAAAGGCTTCCATAGCCTTGGCAACTCCTGACTAGAGCCTAGAGAGATTACTGATGCCATAAACAAGAATGTCAAATTGTTAAGTCAACAACAGGAGTCACTGTGTACTTACTTCTCATGTGGGATCTGTCCTTAATGTGTTGTTCAATGTGAAGTAATGCTATAACTAGTACTGAAATAGTATTTTACACTTTGTGTTTCTGTGTGGTTGCAAACTGATGCAATCTTTACTTAATATATACTAAATCAATCTTCTGTATATAAAGATAATTGAAAATGAATCTTGGCCAGCACCACGGCTCAATACGCTAATCCTCTGCCTTGCGGCGCCGGCACACTGGGTTCTAGTCCCGGTCCAGGCGCCAGATTCTGTCCCAGTTGCCCCTCTTCCAGGCCAGCTCTCTTCTGTGGCCAGGGAGTGCAGTGGAGGATTGCCCAGGTCCTTGGGCCCTGCACCCGCATAGGAGACCAGGAGAAGCACCTGGCTCCTGGCTTTGGATCAGCGCAGCGCGCTGGCCGCAGCAGCCATTGGCGTGTGAGCCAACGGCAAAAGGAAGACCTTTCTCTCTCTCTATCTCACTGTCCACTCTGCCTGTCCAAAAAAAAAAAAAAAAAAAAAAAAAAAGAGAGAGAGAGAGAGAGAGAGAAAATGAATCTTGATGTGAATGGAATGGGACAGGGAGCGGGAGATGGGAGGGGTACGAGTGGGAGGGAAATTATGGGGAGGGGAGCCATTGTAATCCATAAACTGTACTTTGGAAATTTATATTTACTAAATAAAAAGAAATGTGAAGTGATGTATAATGCACCCTGTTGCCCAGTAAAGGGTATTTAAAATGCTCATGAAAAATGGAATTTAAAGAAATATTTGTTTTGGTACAAAAAATTTTTGAAGTCCATGTGTATAAGTATTTCCACCACATAGAGTTATTAATTATAATCATCTTAAAAACGCATTGACAAGTGCAGTGAAATAATTAGTAAGTGAGTGTTTTTAAATACTTGCTACCTGATAATTTATTTAAATATAACTTGATACAATTTGTTTGTAAATAGTGGCTATGCTTAAGACTGGCCCATAAGATTTCCCAAAATGCACTAACTTGCTCTTGGGAGCAAAATATGCTTGGATTCTTCTTCTTCGTCTTCTTCGTCTTCTTCTTCTTTTTAAGATTTTTTTGTTTATTTGAAAGTCAGAGTTACAGCAAGAGAGGAAGACACAGAGAGAGAGAGAGAGATCTTCCAACCACTGGTTCACTCCTCAGCTGCCCACAATGACCAAGGCTGGGCCAGGATGAAGCCAGGAGCTGGGAGCTTTATCCAGGTCTCCCATGTGTGTGGCAGGGGCCCAAATACTTGGGCCTTCATCCACTGTTTTCCCAGGCCATTAGCCGGAAGCTGGATCAGAAGTGGAGTAACTTGGACATAAACTAGTACCCCTATGCTTGGATTCTGATATATCTCTGCATCAACTTCCTCACAGATAATACCTGGATAACACAATCTATTTCACAGGTTCATTTGCTGTAGTTTGCTTCCATTCTGAGAAAGGGTCTAAGTTCTCATTTATTGGCTGACAGTGTGACTTTCAGAATATAAACCATATAATGGCCTAGCTTCTTTTATTTTGTTCACCATCATGTCTAATTTCATATAGCAAGGCTTTTACAATGTGGTACAAATAAATATTTATAGATTTAATGAATTAATTCCTCCATAAGTACACCACATTCTTTTTTCTCATCTCTTCCTCCAGTACAAATCCCTTACATTTATTGTTCCAACATCTTACTGGCTTCTTCTCAATCTTTTGCCCACCTGAAAACAAATCCTCACCACATCAGCTCTAAATGAATCCTGCTCTAAGAGCCATCTGTTCAAGGGTACTTCCAGCAGCTCATGGAAAAATAAAATTAAAATATAATGCACATTTTCCATGAAATTTCTGAAGACCCTTTGCATTAACTAAGTTAATCTTATTATCAGAAAGGAATTAAGCAAACACTTGTTGTTGCTGGATTTACTCAGTAAGAAAATGAAGTATAAGACATGCTACTTGGGGCTGGCATTGTGATGAAGTAGGTAAAGCTGCTGCCCATGACACCAACAATCCATGTGGGCACCGGTTTGAGTCCCAGGTGCTCCACTGCCCATCTAGCTCCCTGCTAATGTACCTGGGGTGAGCAGTGGAAGATGGCCCAGGGCTTGGGCCTCTGATACTCACACGGGAGACCTGGAGGAAGTCCTTGGCTCCTGAGTTTGGCTTAGTCCCGCCCTAGCCCTGTGGCCATTTGGGTAGTGAACCAGCAGATAGAGGATCTTTCTCTCTCTGTCTCTATCTCGATCTCAATCATCTCTCTCTGTAACTCTGACTTTCATATAAAACTAAATAGATCTTTAAAAGAAAAAAAAACCACACTACTTGATTTCTAGTACTTTACATTTCAGATAGGATAAAAGTGATAAGCATATGAAAAGACCACAATCAACATGTATAAATCCATAAAGAGAACGCTTACAATAAAACTTCTGATTTTGACTGGTACAGACGTTGAGTACCAAAGAAGTTCAGAGGGAAAAAACTAGTGGTGGTTGGAGGAGGGCTCTATGGCAAGGACTCAGACTTGACCTTGGTTTTGAAGTAGCAGTTACGTTCTATTTTCCTAGGTAGGAAGTATATTCTAGCTGACAAAGGTCATGGAAAAGGCTACTGTGGAAAAAAAATGGATTCAAAGAATTTTGGAACCAAAACAATTTCTCTTTTAATCCCATTTTCCCACATGCTTTTTGAATTATTTCATATTCAGAAACAAAGAAAAATGAAGACACACTTCTGGAAACAGTAATCATCAATAAGATTCTCTTATTCCTCTCTGTATAGTGAGTGTGCAATAGGCATTCCAGTTTTATCTGTACTCCCACGTTTATTGTAGCTCAATTCTCAATAAGTAAGATATGGAATTGATCCAGATGTCATCAACTGATGACTGGATAAAGAAACTGTGGTATATATACAGTATGGAATATTACTCAGTCATAAAAAACAATGAAGTCTTGCCGTTTGCTACAAGATGGATGCAACTGGAACCCATTATACTTAGTGAAATAAGCCAGTTCCCAAAAGACAAATTGACCATATGTTTTCCTTGATCTGTGGTAACTAACAGAGTACAAACAACGTAACGTATATAAGAAAAATGACATTTTGAGATTCAATGATCATTTACGGCCTTGTCTCTACTACTGAGGAACAGGGTTTGTTTCTTCTTTTTATTTGTTGAATTCTTTGCTCAGTGCAGGGTTAATCTTGTGAGTATAAAAAAGATAAAAAATAATTGTAAAAATTAAAAGAAAGAATAAGAAAGAAAGAAGAAGGGAGCATGGGAGTGTAGTTGGGATGGAGTGTAGGATGGGAAGTATCACTATGTTCCCAAATCTGTATATATGAAGTACATAAAATTTGTTCACCTTAAAAAATAAAAAATAAAAATTAAAAATTTCAACTTAAAAAGAATAAATGAATAAACACATACTAAAATGAATAGAAAGTTCTTAGATAGATAGGAATAACACAGACTATGTCTGAATGAGAATATTTTGGCCAAATTGCAGATTTGAGTTAGGGAGCAATTACTGTTCTGTAAGTCAGAGAAACAACTGAAGATGCATTTTTGAAGTAGAGATATGGTGTACCCAAGGATATTTAAAGCAGATCTGAGGAGAAGATAGTAAAGTACAATATGTATTGGGAAATGAACTGGGGTGAGAAAATTAGCTGAGGGTTAAGAGAAGTTTAAGACAGCAATGGTTGTTGTGCAAGGAAATAATATATATAAGGCATACGTTAGAGCAGGGTTTAGCAAACTCTTTGGCTAAGGGGATATAGATGGAATATGGTGGACTTTCCATCTCAAATATTGTTGGTATTTTGTTTTTAAAAGTTATTTAAAAATGTAGGGACACTCACTTGGCTTCATGGTTAAAACACTGCTGTGACATCCATGTTCCATATTGGAATGCTGGGGTTTGAGTTCCAATTCTGCTCCAATTACAGCTCCCTGCTAATGTGTATCATGCAAGACAGCAGGCAAGAGACAGATCAACTACTTCAGTCCCCGTACCCCTGTGGGAGACCTGGATTGAATTTTAGACTCCTGCTTCCTTCTGGCCTAGTCCTGGCTGTAGCAGACACATAAGGATGGAACTGGTGGATGGAGCTCTATATATTTGTGTGTGTGTGTATGTGTGTGTGTCTAGCTAGTCTTAACTTACAGAATCACAGTGTGCTGACACAAACTTTAAGGAATAATTTAAAAGCTCTGATGACCAAATAAGTACACAAGATGGAGATCAAGAGGAGAGACCTAAAAATGGCATCCAGGTTTTTCTAAGTTGGTTGATTAAGAGAATAAAAAAAAACCAAAAAAAAAAAAAAAAAAAAAACCAGAATAAAACACCAACATCATAATAACTCACATATATTCTGTACTCACTCTTCCAAGATCTGGGCTCATTCCTTCACATACATTTTCAGTGAATTCTCACAATGACTTTATGAACTAGTTACTAGAACCATTTTAAATACAAGGAAACTGAGATGCACAAAAGTTATGAAAATGCCTAGGGTCGTTCATCTGGTAAGTAGATGACCTAAACTTAGAAGTCTGCTCTAATAACCACTACACACACACACACACACACACACAGCTGTGGTTCTTAGTTGTGGTAGTTTCCAGTATATAAAATACACTACATTTTCTAGGGAGTTTTTTGTTTGTTTGTTTTTGTTTTTGTTTTGACAAGCAGAGTTAGAGAATGACAGAGAGACAGAGAGAAAGGTCTTCCTTCCATTGGTTCACCCCACAAGTGGCCGCTACGTCCAGAACTATGCCGATCTGAGGCGAGGAGCTAGGTGCTTCCTCCTAGTCTCCCATGTGGGTGCAGGGCCCAAGGACTTGGGCCATCCTCCACTGCCTTCCTGGGCCATACAGCAGAGAGCTGGACTGGAAGAGGAGCAACTGGGACAGAATCCGGCGCCCCAACCATGACTAGAACCTGGGGTGCTGGCGTCACAGGCGGAGGATTAACCTAGTGAGCTGCAGTACTGGCCTTCTAGGGAGTTTTGTGATAGTAAAATTGATTACTAAAATAATTTCTTTCTCACTGTATATTTTCCAATTTGAAGCTATGACATAGGGATTCAGTTATGCTGTCCTTTCATACATATCAAAGGATCGTCTTTCCCCACTCTCAGATAATACACACTCATATGACTTGTTTTGCCAATGAAATATGAAGTGATACACTCATGAGGAACCAATATCCCTTTCCCTCTAACACAGCAAAGAAACCCATGTTGAGCTCCATCAACCAGGATTCCTGACAATGCAGTAGACAGGACTTCTCTGTGACCACATCAGACACCCTTTATAAACAGAAATCAACATTTGGTTTCCAGGACCACTGACATTTTGGAGTGTTTGTAACTGCTGCATAACAATGCCAACAATTATGCAAGTGTCAAGATATTTATTTCACTTTGGTTGGATCTCAAATGGTTTCTTCATGAAAAAAAAAAACTGAATGGGTATGAGTAATGGCTAAAGAACCTTTGGAATCTTATCATAACACTAAGTAATTGTGCTAACACTGATTAAATAAATAAATATATATATATATATATATATATATATGACCTACTGAAATCATGCAGAATTAAAAATAAAATTCTAAGTTCCTACAACAGATCAAAAAGTTGGCATAAATTTAAAACTTGTATAACGCTTGAATGTAGCAAGGTTTGTAAACCCTTCTAAAATGAGGCTGAGTTTTGAGTTTCATAACGAAACTAAAAACCTTAGAAGAGAGTTTCAAATTTCACCCTGAAAGTTTCACATAGCTTAAACTTTCGTATCTTTTTCAAGTATCACACTACAAAAAGTTCCTAAAAATCTCCTTTAAATAAATAATGATTATTACCACCGTCTATTAAATTCAATATACTCTGCTATTCTTTGTTCAAAGATAGGATCAGTGACCTACTCTCATTAACTGTTCACTCTTGGCTGATTTTAATTTCTGGTTGATCCTACACATACTCTGTTCCTCCCTACTTTTTAAGTATTGCAAGTACTGATATATAATTTTTTGAAAATCTGGTTGGGTTAAGTAGAGTTATCTTAGAGCCATGGAGCTAAGTTTCCACTTATGTATGAATTTCTTGATCTTGAGCCTATCATCTCCATGCTCTTAATCCAATAAAGTGACTCTCTGGGGGTGGGGAGAAGAAGACCAATCTACTCCTTTTACAAATTCCACTAAAATAAATATCATAAAATGGGCAGAACTGTATTTGTAAGGTTTCATGAAGTTACAGTTGAGATTTTCATAGTGAAAAACAGATTGATGAGTAAAAAGCTTACACTCAGTGACTTATTATAAATCATAGAAAGCAGTAAGACATAACTCATTGGGAGCAATATTCTAGGAGTATCCTCTCCCTTTTTCTTAGCTTTAATAATGTGTACTGTCAAGAGGTCCAACAGAGAGGCCACATTTATTCATATTGCTACTGCTTTTTCTATCACTAAGAATGGAGTAATTATTTGGTTAGCCACCACAATTATTTTGAGCCCCTAATTTTGTTAAACAATTCTAATTAAAATATATCTATACTGTAATGCAGAAATAATGCTCTATAGGGCAAATACTAAAATGGAAGAAATAAAACTCAGGATTTACTTTTTCATCTTTGATTGAACCAACCATGACATATACTTGGAACACAGGCAGTACTTAATTATTCTTTGCAAAAAACAATGGTCATTAGTCAATGGTACAGTATGGACTTTCCCCAATGTTTCATGTGTTAGGGTCCCCAAACTCATACATTAATGGCTAATATATTAATGATGGAGGTTTATGTTGAAATCTTTACTTAATATATACTAAACTGATCTTCTGTATATAAAGAGAATTGAAAATGAATCTTGATGTGAACGGAAGAGGAGAGGGAGCGGGAAAGGGGAGGGTTGTGGGAGGGAGGGAAGTTATGGGGGGGAGGAAGCCATTGTAATCCATAAGCTGTACTTTGGAAATTTATATTCATTAAATAAAAGTTTAAAAAAATGATGGAGGTTTAATCTAAGTGTGAAGTTGGAGTTTTCGGGAAATAATTGGCTGGGATTAGGTTGCTGAGGTTGAACCCCATGATGACACATGGGCAAAGAGGATGAGCATGCTTTCTCTCTGCTTCCTGGCTCATCATGCGATCCTTCCTCTGCACACATTCTGCCATCCACTGCTCTCATCAGATGGCAGAGCAACTGGAGGCTTCCCAGTCTTGGCTGTACCCCTCCACAACTGTGGCTAAAACAGACGGTCTTCCTTCCTAAGTAGCTCCTCTCAGGTATTTTAGTTATGGTTTTGTAAAGCTGTCCAGCGGCCAATTTTATTGAGCCTTCCTAGAAGTAGACCACCATTCTCATGTTTATGAAATGGATATAAAAACTCTTGTTTCACAGAATCATTACAGTTCAAGTGAAAATAAAGAATTAAAATGTGGTAGTTTTGATGGTAAAACAGTACATATAATTTCTCTCTTTAATATTACAAACCCTGAAATGGCTAGGCCAGAGCTATGACATAATGTTTCCTATCCATAATAAAGATGCTACAACAATGACAATTCCTAAGTCATCAGTATGTGGAGGTGGCAGATACAAGGTAACTTTTAAAAACCCAAATAAATCCAAACTAGCTGAATTTCTAGCTCTTAATGAACTGCAATAGTGACTTAGGTATGGTAAGACTATCAGATAGCTTCTAATCTTGCTTCAACTAATCAATCTCATAGAAGTTGAAAGTAAAACGGTGATTACCAGAGGCTGGGAAAAGTAAGAGAGAGAAAGGGATGAAGAAAGGTTATTTAATTAGTGATGAGTTACAGATAGGTGGAATTAAGAAATTCTGGTGTTCTATTGCATGGTAAGATTGTGAGGATAATGATAATGTACAGTGTATTTTTCTGAAAAAATTTACAAGGGACTTTGAATGTTTTCACCATGAGGAATGGTAACATTTGAGGAGACAGATATGCTAACTATAATTAGGTATTACATAATGTGTGCATTGAACAAAAGGTACCTCATAAACAGGTAACATTTTATGTATCAGTTAAATTTTTTTATTGTAAAATTTTTTTTAAAAATTACTGACACCATAGAAGACTATATTTTCCAGTTTCACTTGTTCCAGAATGTCAGTCATAATACAATTTAATTCACTGTTTCTTTCATTCAGAATGTCTTGCTATAAAACAATGTTATTTCTACATTTGTACATCTACATTTTGACACAAGTTTCTTACTTTAGACTAGTTACAAGCAGTTCACCAACTAGCAATAGTCCAAAGCTATAAATTGTGAAGCACTGGTCTAGCCTACCCCTCAAAAGATCCCACAAATTGGAGATGGAACTTGTCGGTACAAGTTATGTGTTCCTGAGACAAATGTCATGTTAAGTGAGGTACATAAGTAGCTTCTTTATATTCAGATATTTTTCCTAGCACATACAAGTTTATGCTTGTTGTCCCACATTAATCACTAGTCAGACTCCCTTTCACTTTCTTAGAATCCCATTACATATGTCGCATTAATTGGCAACCTTTTTGTAAGAGCCTTCACTGTTGATATAAAGAATAAAAACTTTTGGTAAGGAAAATTAATTAATAACTCTTATACACTTCTTGCTGGCATTTTTCATTACAAACAATTACTAAATGGATAATTAAAACCAAGGAGAATCATCAGTGATCAACTATTGCTATACCCACTATCAGGGGCATACAAAGGAAAAAACAAGAAAATAGCTTTTGAAACAAATATAACATCACAGCTCCACAGTAAAAATAAAGTAAAAAATGTTCATATTGTTTAGAGCAATCCTCTTGGAATTTTAATCGTGTTAAATGAAATGAATTCCATTTCCAATGCAGTTTTATATAACAGGCCTAATTCTTGCATATTGTTATATACTTTTGTTTAGACTTTTGTGTTAGGCACTCTTAATAATGCTGAAGCTACTAAAGTCACCCTTGCTTTTAAAGGCAGTGTAAGAGTTGATCACAAGGCTTAAGCACCTGGGTTAGTCTCTTACTATCTAGGTAATTATGTCCAGCTTAATTAATGTTCCTAAGATAGAGTCCCCTCATTGGTCAAAATGGAGATAGAGACACACACACACACACACACCTCATACCACACCACACCTGAGATTGCTGTGAGAATTAAATTAGGTGATCTATGCTAAAGGATGTATAAATTGTATGGTGCATGTGAAAGTAAACTTGCATATAAAATAATTCATTATTAGATTTGAGGTCACCTATTGCCTAGGAGAAAATGAGTGTTTTCTAAGTGGTGAGTTTTGGAGAAGGAACTTGGTTCTGACACCCTCCTCTCTTACTTCTCTTGTGAGCCTTAGCCCTCAGAGAGCAGATCCTTGCATCCATTTCATTCCAGGTTGATCAGCAGTTGTCCACTGTTGCATATGCTTCTTAGGATGCAGTCTGGATGCATTATGAGGCAGCCCACTTGGCTAACACATCTACACCACAATCTTTAATCATTTCAACTAACGCTGCTGTTGGCTTTCATTTGCCATATGTTACAACTACCTTTCAAATGGAAAGGGAAAAGGAGTGCTTTTGTTTGTCACTGCCAATTTCAATAGAAATAAGGTTCTATAATAGAAAATGTAAATGGCATATGTAATATATTGGTGCTTTGTTATGGTTTCTAGCTTATTTTATAAACATAAAGTGATCCTAAATCAAATGTTATTTGTACATTGAAAAAACATAATGCTATTATGGCCATTTGGGAAGTGAAATAGCAGATGGAAGATCTCTCTCTTGCTCTGTCTCTCCTGCTCTCTCTGCAACTCTGCCTTTCATGTAAAAAATAAATCTTTAAAAATAAGAAAGATCATGCTTTAAGTTCTATTTTCTGTTAAAAAAATCTGATATTCCCAACATATACTACAATTAGAATCTTCACATACTTTACAGACTTTAGAAAATACAAATGGGCAACTACACTGATTTAATATGGCACAATGCTTTGAATAGTTTTCCGATATTAATATCATAACTAAAATGTAATCTCTTAATTGTTTACTGGCTTACAGATTACAAACACTCTTTGATTCATGATTGTTTGATCATGCCATCTTTCCTCCATTTGAGCAGGTGCCTGGGTAAAGGTTACAGCCACAGACAGTATTATTACAATGAAAATCACTGACTCAGGAGAATCCAACCTGCCACTTGAGCCTGCCTGGTATTATGCACTAACCACTGAACTAGATGGTCAAAAAGAAGACTTCATCAGACAATTAGCTGGGTCCACAGAAGGGATACAGTGCTCATGGAGTTGAATTGTCCACTTTCCCTTATGAGACAGCACATCTTATCTACGTATTGCAGATGTTTCTCAAATGGCCTAATAAATATTAGAATATTATCTGGGTAAACGAGGTAAATATGTCATTGAAATCTTGCAGCCTTCCATAATTAAATGCAACACACCAACTACCTATTTTCTTTTTATCAAGCTAAACTTGACTAGCTTGACTTGCCAACACATTTTGAAATATTCCTTTCTAAGGAAACTGAGATCTGTTCACCTTGGCAGTGGTGGAGGTTGAAAGGGGACAGGAAGTTATCCAATTAACATGATATAGCTTAATTAATTCTGCATCCCTACATCACAGATGGAACTACCAATTTCTCAAATGTAAGATGTCAGATCAATAAGGTTAGAACCCTAGTCATGGAACAGGGCATGGCTTTTCATACAACTTTTAGTCTGCATCTTGTACCCAGTTCCTGACATAGTCAGGATTTAGAAAAGATACTTGTTAAAATTTATGTTGATGTAAAGTAATCCAAATATATGTGCAAATGGGAGTAAATATGCATAGCTTTCTTTCTGCCAAATGTTTAGTGGTGCAAAATTAACTACAACCAATTTGTTAGTATAAGGGTATGCAGCAGATGTAGAACTGGGTTGTTGAATTCCAAATATACAAGGGTACTTCACAATTGTGTGGGAAACACAATTAAAAGATGGTTTGGCTGCAAAAAAATTTTAAATCCATGCACTTTTTTCATAAAAAAGAAATGAAAAATTCATATTATGAAAAAACTATGCATATATTTCAAATAGTTTGCACCAAAATAAGCATATTTTAATTCCATATTCCCACAAACTTTGTGGTGCACCCTCATGTGTGTGCATATACTGTATGTGTACATATATATGTATGTGTGTGTATGCTTTTTAGAAACAGTTTCTTAAAATATACCCTGAGCCACATTGCCTTGAAGTATTATGAAAATATTCTTATTCAAAGGAAAGTTGTAAGGATACACTTAAAACATTAAGACTTATTGATCTCTCTACTAAAGTAAACTAAGTTATGACTACTGCGAAAAATACAGATTTATCAGGCTCAGATGTGAACTGAAGATCCATCTTTGTGAATACAATTTACGTCTCTGACATGTTAATCCATACCTGTTGTCCTCTCACATGTTACACTGAATTTCTGCTCATTTCCTGTACAAACCAGGACCTTATACAAGTTTGTGGGTTTTGTTCCGGTACCTTTTATACCCTTGCTTTCTTTCTCTACCTAGCAAACACCCTATACTTATTAATCATCAAATCCCCTCCAAGTACTTGGTCCTATGATCTCCCTATGTTTCCACACTGTGGATTTTCTTTCCAGTATATTTTACTGTAATTTGTATTTTCAGATTTATCTGTCACATAGAAAAGAGGGCCCAAATCAGGATTTTTTTGTATGTATGGCACTAAGCATAGTGCCAAAACAGTAGTATGTAGGTAGTGGATGCTCAATATGTGATATGATATTCTCTATTACTAAAAAATAATGATGCTATTAACATAACTGTCTCTTCTGTTCTGAAATGGACAAAACTTCTGATATGTGATCTTCTCAATAGAACATGAGGTGTTTGGGGAAAATTATGAAGTCCAAGTAATAATACCGATTCTTGGGGCATTCATTTGGTTGTTTGTTTTCAACTTTCCCTCGGAGGACTATTAAAGACCTGAAGTACTTTTTTTGGACAATACTAGGGCATATCTGAGTATGTATCCTTTGAGTCCTGCCTGTCCTAAATCTTTGCTCAATTATTTGGGCCTTGGGGCTCAACTACGTCAAAGAGAACTGAAAGAAAGGGAGTGCTCTAACTTTTTATCTTCCTAATAATAACCTGATTGTCAAAACTGTCAATTTTGGCTCTGATACATTTCATGTGCCTGCAAAGAATACTCTCCTGGGAAAATCTCTGATATGATCAGAGTCGGGGAACTTGGAAGGCTTCCATAGCCTTGGCAACTCATGACGACAGCCTAGGGTGGTTACTGGAGCCATAAACTAGAGTGTCAATTTGTTGGGTCAACAACAGGAGCCACTGTGCACTTGCTCCCCTTGTGGGATCTCTGTCCTTGATGTACTGTACATTTTGATTTAATGCTATAACTAGTACTCAAACAGTATGTTTCACTTTGTGTTTCTATGTGGGTGCAAACTGTTGAAGTATTTACACTAAATTGATCTTCTGTATATAAATAGAATTGAAAATGAATCTTGATGTGAATGGAAGGGGAGAGGGAGCGGGAGAGGGGAGGGTTGCGGGTGGGAGGGAAGTTATGGGAAGGGGAAGCCATTGTAATCCATAAGCTGTATACTGGAAATTTATATTCATTAAATAAAAGTTAAAAAAAAAGAAGAAGAAACAAGGGCAACCAAAAAATTATACTGAAGTATGAGAAAAGCTACCAAACAATATCCCCTACCACTGTTGCTACTATCCCCATGTCACAGTGCAGCAGAGCAACTTGTGGTTTTCCCAAGTATATTTCACTTACATCTGATGCTCAAGACAAACATACTAATAATAAAGGTAATAATTATTCTCGCAAGAAAACTTAGCACATGCTAGAGTTTCATATCGTGGCTAATGCCTTAGCTATTATTTCTTGAAACCCATCTTTTAAAATTAATGCACAGAGGATGCTGATAGTTGGAAACCCACTTGTTCTTTACAACAAAACAAAACAAACACACGCACACACACACTCACACAGAGAAGCAGCCTTGTAAGAAGCTGAGCAGACACTTCCTGTCAAATAATGAACAACATTGTAAGACAGATTTATTCATTCTACAGCTGTGATTTGATAACCAATTTTGCTGGAATTTATTTGTGAAATGTCACACAATCCAAGATGTTTTAATTATGTTGCATTTTATCCCAGACTGCTGATTATAAAATGAGTGATCAAGAGTTAAATCAACTAAAGTCTAGAAAAGATGTAGAAAGGAAGACTGCTATAGTGCAAGAAATCAAACCTGGAATATCTAATCAGTAGGTTCTGTTTATGTGAAAATGGAAATACCTCGGGCTCAGAAAATAGACATTGTTTTTGAAAAGTGACTGCAATTTATGGTTACACATAGCTCTTTATATTAATTTTATAACATCATGAGATCTATATTTTCAGATAATATTTACACATTTCAGGGAATTAACTCATGGAAATATATTTTATAGTATTAACTTATGCATATATTAGCCAGCATTTTTACTGCTGTTTAGTAGTAGTATTGATAATACATTTGAAGGTAGTATAGAGCGTATTACTACCTTTTGTTTAGCAGGTTTATTTCAAAGTGTTTTGCCTCTATGATTCGTAGACATTTTTATTTTTGCTTAAGTTTACTTTCATTTATCTGCAAATTTGTGACTATTATACCTCTAGAATAATTCTAGTTGACCATTAACAACTGACAGAAACAGAAACAAGCTAAAGGGTAGGAAAATTCACATGAGATCAAATGTTTTGAAAAGCTTCACATAATTATTGACTCAAAAAAATATCAGCAGAACTGATTTCAAAATAACATTTCAGAAATTTCTGTCTTTTGCCAATTAGAAAACCCTAATAGAATAGTGCTTTTATTTGTCAGAAGTCAGAAAATATATTAAAATAATAATCATAAGTGAGTCTTCTGTTTCTTCTCTGTTTTCATTCTAAATGGAAATAAGGGAAAACAAAATGTGGAAATCTGAAATGCCTTCTATTTATCTTTGAAATCTAAAAAATTATGAATATGGTAAACTTCATTCTCATTTAACTATGCTGAATGACAAAAAACTGTAGAAAACACTATTCACCAGAAAACTGAAAATACAATTCAACTACACAAAGTAATGGCAGGTTATAGAAAAGCTAAAGATTTTTTTAAACCATGTCATATCAGAGCTGACAGTAATATGATCAATAAAAAAAATCATTTCAAGTAAGCCACACTGAAATCCTGGGCAATAACCAGTTCTAACAAAGTTATGATATATAACAAATCTATCAGCAGGTATCAAAAAACTAGGCAACCTGTAACTATTGCTATTTTGAGAACCAGATATGCACACATGTGTTTTTAAGTTGTAGAAACCTAGAAAATGTCTGCTAAAATAATTCTTGAATACCTGATTAATTCTGAAAATTACTAAAATCAATTCAGCTAAGTCTTTCCTCATTGAATAAGGATAAAGTAACTTCAAAATCCATAGCCACTGGTTGCCACGCAACCTGCTATAGTATTATGGAAGAATAAGCTGGGCTTGAATTTTCTAGGCCCTCTTGGCTTTGCCGACTTGATGTTTTGATACTCTAATGCGTCTCAGCTAACTTCCATTAAGTAGTGTGTTGTGGGGTAGTATTCCAAGGTTAAAATGATTAAATAACTTTTATGGTTGATCAAATATAAGCCCTTATTATACACAGTAGGCAAAATCATACATTTTAATTACTTTGTTATCAAAGATCTAGGTATTTACATTTCATTTTTCAATAATAATTCTGAATTTAGTAGACCTTCCAAAAATACTTAAAAGTACCATTTTTTAAAAATAGCTATAATAAACAAGAATCAAATTAATACAAGAAAATGATAAACAACATTTAAAAAATATTCCATGTTAAGGACTTATACTTAATGCCTTTGGTTTAATTTTTTCTTATAATTAATTATTTGAGAGTTTGTATTATATTTCTCACTTTGCAATCATGCACAAAATAAAGAAAACTGATCAATATTTGATCACTGTCACAGTGCATTAATTCAAAGTTAATTTGCAGTGGAATCACTGCCATTATTCACTACTGAGAGGTGTTCTATGAACATAAGAAAAAACATCCAATCTTTGTAGAAAGGAAAAATAAATTTAAAATAAAGGCTTAAAAAGGAATTGTAGTATTAAGGAAAAAGATGTTTTAAAATAATGTCCCTACCTATGTGTTTATGGAAAACACTAATGAAGCTTCATCTTTTATATTTGAATTTGTGCAAATATGAATCATTTCTTAGAAAGAGAGACTCAAAATGAACAAAATCTCCCTAATAAAACCATCTCTCTTGGAAATCCACTTATATTATCAAAATGGAAAGCAATTTAAAATCTAGCCATTAACCTCTAGCACTTATGTAAAAACAGATTTATTAGAATAAGAGAGAAATACCATTTTAGTAATTTACACTATAAATATTTCAAAATAAAAATATTACCCTTCATATATTACAAAGGAAAAGTGAATGTCAAAATTCACTACATTTAATTTTAATGGCAAGATGTTCAGATAATTACACCTTAAAGAAAGCCCCAAATTTGCAATTAAATTCAAATAGATTTAATATTGCTTATGCTTGACATTAGGTAAATTAAACTGCAGATATCTTTTAAATAACTCATGTGTTCCCTTTTACTTGCATAGTCCTAAAATCCATTGGCTTACATTAAAAAATATGTCAAAACAGCATCTTGGGAAACTCTTATAGGTCTCCAAAGAATATGACAAGGAGACAAGTAAACCACACTGATTTTGTTTGCATAGGTATTGGAAACAAATATTCTAGATGGAAAGATATTTTAAATTGAAATATCAGTGTGCAGGTGATTTAAAAAACACTGAAATCGAAGCTCTGTAAACCAGCTGCACTAATAGAATCACAAATTTTTTTTCTCTTAACTATATGAATAATATTTGTGGTCAAATAACTAGCTAATGTTTATTTTATACCTCAACTCCCCCAGAGTTCTTCTGTTTAACTTTAGCATTACCTATGAACTGGGCCAATAAAATGTCAAAAAGGTATCAAAACTTAACCAAATTTCTTCAAATAGTGAATGTTTGTACTAAAATAACACAATGTTAAAGTAGCAGTTAACTGTGAATCAAAAAAGTTCAAAGTATGGAGCCAGTGCTATGGCACAGCAGGTAAAGCCGCCGCCTGTGGAACTGGCTTCCCATATAAGCGCCGGTTCAAGTCCCAACTGCTCCACTTCTGATCCAGCTCCCTGCTACTGTGCAAAGGAAAGCAATGGAAGATGGCCCAAGTACCTGAGCCCCTGCAACCATGCAGGAGACCCAGAAGAAGCTCCTGGCTTCGAATTGGCCCAGCTCCAGCCGTTAGTGCTATTTTCAGAGTAAACCAGTGGATGGAAGATCTTTCTCTCTCTCTCTAAAATAAATTCTATTTTAAGTTGACTAAAGCGCAGACGTATCTGTAATCTAGGAAATAATGAGGACATTTATAATATCAATTTTAGTAACAATCAATGAATTTAGGAAAGCAAAAAGAAGATTCTTTGACAGAGGTATCTTAGAATTTTAAAAATGTTTATACATTTGTTGAAATTCCCAGTAGCACCCCAAAAACACCACCGATAAGACCCTTTTCACTTTCTCCTTTGCCATTTTTACAAGTGTCTCTTCTAGTTTGGAAGCCCTTGCCCTGGAAGACAAGATGTGCAGGGATCAAGAATAGATTATCCAAAAATAATAATAAATAAATATAAAAGAAGGAAAAACAGAGACTAGATTAGCCAGTGAAAGTTTGGAAAGGAAATCTTGTCTCATGAGTAAGGGAAAGGTAGAACTAATGATCAAAGGGAATTAGATTCGGTTTCATTTCAAACCATGTCTGAAATTTATACCATTTGCATAAACCTAAGTTAGGCATCATAAAAAATATTAGAGAAATACCAGAGAAGAACATGTTTCAAGAACAAACTATCGTATAGCAAAGTATGTGATTCAGAAACTAGAAAGTTGACTTAAGGACCAGCTTATTCTGCTCATTAGAAGATAAAACACAAAGTCAAAATTATCAGCATCTAAGATAAAATATTCTTTTACTCAGTTCTCACGAATGGCTCTCAGAGAATAACAGACACAGCCAAAGATGACAGTAAACCCAATGATATAGTCTAAAATTACTTTAACCATTCACATTTAGCAATGTTAAACAATATATATATATATGTGTGTGTGTGTGTGTGTGTGTGTGTGTATGAAGTTGGGTTCCTGCTTTGAAGTATTGCCACTGCCAAGTGAAAAGACATTTTCTTAAAAAAAAAAAATTCATTTTAATTATTTGAAAGTTAGAATTAAGGGAGTGGGGGAGATTGAGGTGGTGTGGGGTGGGAGAGATGTGTCTTCCATCTGTTGGTTCACTCCCCAAATGGCTGCAACAGCTGAGGCTGGGCCTCAGGAGTTTCATGTGATTCTTCCACGTGGGTGCAGGGGCCCAAGCACTTGGGTCATCCTCCACTTTTTCCCACGTGTATTAGCAGGAAGCTGGATCGGAAGTGCACCCATATGGGATGCTGGTGCAGCAAGAGTCGGCCTAACCATTAAGCCACAGCACCAGTGATCATTTTTAAGATTGTAAACCAAGGATATACATTTAAAAAATACTGTCAATTCTTAATGTGCATACTTTCAGATGCCGTGGCAAATGATATTATATAGCAGGATACACAGAGTTATACTGTAATAAATAGAAAACTAAAGAGCTTGAAATAAAAGTTTAAAAATTAAATATCATCAAACTTTAAACAGGTCTTTCTCTGGCCTGCCTAAATTACTACAATTGATGCTCTCTGTTCCTCGTGGCAATTGAAAGCATATGTAATTTAGCAGCAGGCCTCAATCCTTTAATAAACTGCCTTTAAAATACCTAACATGGATTACCTATCTGTAAATCTGCTTCCCATGCAGAATGTGACAGCATTATGGAAATTGTTAGTTCAGTAGAGATGGCATGTACCAAAAGGAACTACATCTGCACCCTGGAAGATTATACCAAACATTGGAAGTAAATCTTTCAGCACCTATAATACTGCAAAATGCATAATTAAGATTAAGATCTCATTCTAACCTTTGTTATGGACTGTGTATTTCAAATTTGGAACTTAGGTGGGGCATGACTGGAACTATAGAATATCATAAGATTGTTATCTTAAAAATTACCTGAAATTGTTTTTAATCTCAGACAATCAAGTTATCCACATTCAGATTGGCAGCTATCCATGTGATCACTAAAAATGAAGTAGAAAATTTAAGATCCAAAGGATGGAAAATTGTATATACATTTGTTTGAATTATTTCAGTCTAATTTTGAATTTTAACGCTTTTGGTAACTAGTTCATCCCAACCTATATTATCTGATTTGTATGTATAGATTGTAAGTCTCCAAAAAAATTCAGGTGAGCTAGATCATTAACTATAATAACACTGCTGTAAAAAAATTATGTTATTGTGAATTTACAAACTTGAATTATAGTAGACCAATAATATAAATTCATGTAGATTCTTTGTGAAACTCTGTACCAAAAAAGACATTTCTGATATATGAAATCTGAATCACTAAAGAATCCTGACCAGAAATAAAATATATCAGAGTCTAATCAGCACTCACAAAGCATATATTGGTCTGGTTTTTGTCATGTTTCAGACTAAGGCTCATTCAAAATTACATGTGGAATCTAATTGAAATGATGTATTTATAGTTTATCAACACAACAAAATAAAATGTAAAAGAACATTTTTTAAAGATTTATTTGAAAGTCAGGGTTACAGAGAGGCAGAGGCAGAGACACAGAGAGAGGTCTTCCATCTGCTGCTTCACTCCCCAGATGGCCACAGAGCTGCACTGATCCAAAGCCAGGAGCCAGGAGCTTCTTCCAGGTCTCCCATGTGGGTGCAGGGGCCCAAGGACTTGGGCCATCTTCTACTGCTTTCCAATTGCAGAGAGCTGGATTGGAAATGGAGCAGCTGGGACTCAACCATCGTCCATGTGGGGTGCCGGTGGTGGCTTTGCCTGCTACACCACAGTGCAGGCCCCCAAAGAACATTTTTAACTAAGAAATTTCACCAAGTTAGAGTAGAATAAAGATATTTTCTACCTATAGTTTCTTAAAAAAAAAGAGAACTCCAAAAAAAAAAAGCAGTTAAGTGAATGTTTATGATTCATTTTGCTTTATTGGGTAACACTATCTTGAAAATAACTCTCAATTTTTATTAATTGTAGCGACAAATAAAATAGAAAAAAAAGTGACCATATAGTGAATGTTCAGAAATAAAACCATTTTCTTGTCATAATTCTCATTTTCAAAGCAATAGAAATGAAAATGTCTTAATGATTCTGAATATTCATGTTTAACAAGCTTCATACCTTACCATGGAGGCAAAAGAGGACAGGAATTCAGGAAAAAGAATGACCATGATTATCTAAAGATAAATTATTAAGGATTCTTGAAAGATTTCCTGGATTGGGTGAACAATGTTTCCTCTTCACCACCCAGGACATGGCAGCCCTACTGAGGACACCAGGAGAGATGCAGCAGAGCTCAAAGCGAACAGTCCCGGTGGATTCTTGGTCTACACTCTGCGCTCTGCTGAAGGTTTTAAAAACCAGGTTTGATATGGGATAAGGCAAATACCAGATTAGGGCACTGAGATGGCAGCCACACCTCCTTGATCCTATGTGATACTATATGCCGCCCTGTGAACAGCCCCTTTCCCAGGGTGAACCTCCCTTCACCTGGGACCTGGGGGAGGTACCACGTAGCCACTCCTGCTTTCAACCTCATAAGAGGGGCTCCATCGCCTGCTCTCTGCTAAGGCATTGTCTCTCTACTTCCCTCCCAGATCCTTTTTTTCCTCCTGGCCCCTCTATTCCTCTCTCTCTCTCTCTCTCTCTCTCTCTCTCTCTGTGTGTGTGTGTTTCTCACCTTTTGAATAAACATTATCATTTTGTGCACCATATATATGCCTGGACTTAGAATGTTTCTCTAGTTAAGCACCTGGAATAAGAATTTAGATCCCATCTGTCCCACAACAAATCTATGTTCAGCTATTGTTATATTTACAGCAGGGATACTATCTTGATGCTGAACCATTACAAATGAGCTCTAACTGATCAAACAGAAGTCACAGAAATAAAAAGAGGAAAATATAATGCTGGTCTCTGAACTGAATATTAAAAATAACCAAAAAGTTCTGTGGAGAGCAAGAAATTAATTATTTCGGAAGATTTATTTGTTTTATCTATTTAACAAAATCATCCTCCCCTAATTTCTATAATGAAACCATCTACTCTTATAAAAGGGAGGAAAAAGTGGGAAATTAGCTAATTTCAATGTATAAATGACTTAAAGTATAAATATATAATAGATTGTACTATATTTACCTATTTTCTACTCATAAGATTTTAACTCTTTAATATCCAGCCAGCAGTAATAATATCTGAAGGACCTTTCTAGTCTGGTTTTGAATGAAGGGAAGGGCTAGAGTCATTCAGATTTCATCAGATGTGGTCATTATCTAAGCTTAATGAAACCCTGATATGTGAGAAATCAACTCTCACAATCAGCCGGAAACAACCAAAATGCAAACATTAAATTCAGACTTAGGATGCTATTGCTTTTCCAAGGCTGCATATTTAATTAGTGGATATTCATAGATTAAAACTAAAAGGAGGATGAGTTAAATTTAAAAATCAATTTCAGGTGCAGCAAAACAAAATGAAAGTCATTGTTCAACTCAAATATTTTTTATGTTATATAAACAAAATCTTAATTTGTTGGGAAACTCTGGTAAATACACTTTAGAGTGACAGAGAGAGAGGGAGAGACAGGAGAGAAAGAGGTCTTCCATCTGATGGTTATGGCTACAGTGGCCAGAGCTGGGCCAGGCCAGCGCCAGGAGCTGGATGGGAAGTAGCAGCGAGCTGGATGAGAACTAGAACAGTAGGGACTCTAATCCACATTCTGATACAGGATGCCAGCATCAGCAGCTTAACCCACTGAGCCACAGCAGAAGCCCCCAAGACAAACACTAATCTGAGCCAATACATTTCAAGGAACCATAAATTTTAAAGAATTAAAAGAATCTTCAGTTCTTAAAATTATTACTACACTGTATGTTTTAATAACATGGATTATGTTTTTTAAATATGGCAATATAGTGAATGGTTTAGTGCTGATTTTGTGAAAACAGCTAGATCTGAATTCAAATTCTCATTCTACTCAAAAAAATAGGGATAAAAATAGTGCCTACCTTCCAGATTATGTCAGAAACTAAATTAGATTCAAGTGAACCATTTATATTCACCTGTAAAAGAGTCAATTCTCAGCAAAGGAATTATTAATAATATAACACCCCTGATAAAGTTATTTTGATATTTGTTCTTAATTTGAAGAAATAGCAAAGCATCTTAATGGTAGATGTAATTCTAATAAATTATAATTCCATATTACATGTTCCATTAGGTGGTAAGTCCAACTTACTCAGTGGGAAGTGAATCATATCGCTTCGTAAAATTAATGTGTTTAATTCACCTAATTGTAAATAAGGGGAGACCTGCAGGTGTTGAATAATTTTAATCACATACATTGAGATTCCATAGATATTACTAAAGATTGACTGATTGCACATCAATCGCCAGATACTGTGATAAGGGCATTACATGAAATTTCTCATTTAATATTCACACAACACTCATAGAGAGTATTATGGTTTTCATATACTATATGGGAGAATAGAGTCTCTGAGAAGTGAAATAACTTGCTCAGTGTTTTTATGGTAGAAGGATTGTAAAAAATTAATTACTGCATTTATTATTAAGTGAAAACATCTTTCAAAAGCATCACGCTTGTAATTTTTGTCCTTATGCATTTATTAAACCCCAAGGAAAACTCTATTTGAATTACTGAAAGAGAATACTGAGACTTTTTAGAATTTAAATAATATAACCACTGGTATTTAAGAAATAAATTCTGGTTAGATTTAGAGGCAACAAGTAAATGTTAACGCCATCTATTTGGAGAACATATGACCAACAAGTTGAATTCAAATAAAAATAAAACTCGATAATAAAGTGAGATTTATGATTGTTGTATAGAGTATATTCTTGATTTCTTAAAAATTAACATGTGTATCTGCCAGGTCTTGGGGATTTTGGCTATACTTTCCTGAATGTGCTTTCCTAAAGGTTAGACAGGTAGTAAACAGAATCAAAGAAACAACAAAACATGGCTGAGATTTCAGACTAGGAGTGCCATTAACAATTTCATCTGCTCTTCTTCCTCTGTCTCTCTTTTTTTTTTTTTTTTTTTGACAGGCAGAGTGGACAGTGAGAGAGAGACAGAGAGAAAGGTCTTCCTTTTGCCGTTGGTTCACCCTCCAATGGCTGCCGCGGTAGCGCGCTGCGGCCGGCGCACCGCGCTGTTCCGATGGCAGGGGCCAGGTGCTTATCCTGGTCTCCCATGGGGTGCAGGGCCCAAGCACTTGGGCCATCCTCCACTGCACTCCCTGGCCACAGCAGAGAGCTGGCCTGGAAGAGGGGCAACCGGGACAGGATCAGTGCCCCGACCGGGACTAGAACCCGGTGTGCCGGCGCCGCAAGGCGACTTCTAAACATAAATTTAAGGTAGAGTCACTTGGAAGAATCCAAAATGCTCTTGGATGCAATACAAAACAAACGGGGTCCATGCTGTGACATAGTATGCTAAGCCTCCATCTGTTGAGCTGGTATCCCACATGGGTTCCAGTTTGAGTCCTGGCTGCTCCTCTTCCAAGTCAGCTCTCTGCTTGTGGCCTATGAAGGCAGTAGAAGATGGCCCAAGTGCTTGGGTCCCTGCACCTACATGGGAGACCCGGAAGAAGCTCCTGCTCCTGGTTTCTGATAGGCTCAGCTCTGGTTGTTGTGAACATCTGGGGAGTGAACCAGCAGATGGAAGACCTTTCTCCCTTGGCTCTCCTTCTCTCTGTCTGTAGCTCTGCCTCTCAAATGGATAAATAAAATCTTAAAAAAAAAAAAAAACAGCATCACACATACAATGCAAGGAAATGAGCTTTGTTAGAAACATTTAGTCACAAACACTCTTTACAACAGGCTGAGCACCACAGAGCTGCCAACAAGGTGCTGAATAACTTTCACCAATGCACACAACACTGTCCTATGCACAAGATCATTTTCATGAGAGCAAAGCCATTATTCATGGGGCGTGGCTGTTGATCCACTGACATTACTGCCCACCCTTGAACCACTAATTCTCTCCGTGGAGGACTGGGTTGTATTCTCCTTCTGCTACCATTTTGTGTCAAACTCGTTACTTATTTAACACTTTTATGAGGAAGAATAGAGTCCATAAAATAAGGCTCTCCCTCTAATATCTAAATTTTTGCATTTTTGTTCCAAGCCAAGAGAAGGTCATCAGGCTCTCAGTAGCTCAAGCCCTCCAAGTCATGCCTGAACCCTCTACATTGCTCTCCCGGCACCTCTGCCTACTTTCTACATTCCAGCCATTTCTGTGCACTGCTAACATTTCTCTCAGAAACATCATTCTGAAAATATCAAAACTTTGTGCAGAATATTTAAACTTTCTATGGCTTATTGTTAAACCTCAAAACCTTCAGCCTACCATTCAAAAAAAAAAATCTACCTTGGTCTTAGAACCATCTTCCTATTGTTCTTTACTCTCCTACTCATTATTGTTCTCTTCCATACTGGAAAATTTTCCATTTCTTGAACCTTAGAGGTCCTATTTTTTCTGGGTTTCCTTACAACAGACTGCAAAATGAGATCCCTCCCTCTTTATCTTAATGGTAGCAGATTATATGCATACTTTAAAGGCAAATGCCATTTCCAATCCTTTGGATTTGCACAGGCAGAATTATCATTTTCTCATCCATGTTCCAATAGGTGTTTTGCATCCTTCATAAAGCATTTAGCACACATTGATTAAATATCCTATTTGTAAGAATCTTATCATACAATTCAATAAAAATATTAATAAATTTGAGGCCCTGTTATATGTCTGCCAGTGGTCTTTAAATATTTTAACTGCAACTGTACTCTATAAATAAATTTGAACACTCATTATAACATATATATTGATTTGCTGTAGCATGTTCTACTAAATACATTCTAGTCACTGTAAATATAGATATTTTAAAATGAAATGGAGATAAAACTGAATAGAAACAGAAGTTCTAGTAGTTTCTTTTCAGTGAGAAACTTGGACTTGAATACTGAGACCACTATTCTAGACACTAGCATTATAAAAAGTCATCAAATACTTTTCATGGCCTCAATCAGTTTATAAGCCAGGTGTAGAGAATCTAAAAAAAATTAAATGAAATGCAATTTAATAAGTGCAAAATAGATTCATGATTTATAGACACTAAAAGAGCATGACATACATAATTGATGTTTACTAAAAATATTTTTAAGTAAATGAAGATTAGGCTTTTGCCTAGATGTTTTGCTTTATGGCAGTTTAGCTTATTACTTGAGCAGAATTACAATTTGTGCTTTTACAGTTGTCTACAAATAAAATCATACTTGAATATCCTTCTCTGGACTTCACAAGGTGTAGGAGTTAAACTGGATAAGACAGAATAATTTTTCAAAGCATTTATCCTATGCTCATCATATGCCAGGAACTAGTCTAGATACTAAAGAAACAACAGTGAATAAGTAACTCAAATTATTGCTCTCTTGGGGTTTACATATCTTGGAGGGAAAGGTGAAAATAAACAAGTAGAAAATAAATGGACATGATGCTCCAAGACAGTGCCTGAATAGTCAAAAAGAAGTAAAAGTAAGATTGGTCAAAAAGTGTCTTTGGAGATGGGGGCACATGAGCCAATCCTGACAGAAGAGAAGGAAACTACTATGCGTACTGCAGGGGAAGGAATGCTCATGGGAGTGAACAAAGGAAGTATGAATGCTGGATAAAGCTTCAAATTCCTGAGGAATAAAAGAAGGCTAATAAGGCTGGGAGCTAGTGAGTAGGAGAGAAAAATAAAAACTTCAGTATAGAAGTATAGGGGCATTAGCTAAGACTCCAAGTTCCCGTTGATATTTTGAGATGCACAGGGTACAGAGTGGGCCAAAAGCTTAGAAGTGCTTTTGCCTGCTAATGTCAAATTGACTTAAAGATGGCTTTGGAAGGGTAAATCTAACAAAGATAAGAAGCTGATGGGATAAATAATTTACTTTCCTTTTTCTCGCAGTCTGCATCCTCTAGATCACTGACAGCCTATTACTGACCATATGCATCCATGCCTCCAGGTTAAGGGGGAAAATAAGTCTCTCAATATCATGATTTATTTGGCTCCACTCAAGTCTTAACTGCTGAAATTAGAAAAGTATATCCAAACAAAGTATTCAGTTGCTATGTAATCACTATGTTAAAAAATACTATGCAAAAAATCCCATAATATAGTATTTATCATCATCATCACCACCACCATCATCATCATCACTACTACTGTACTGCTACCACCACTACTAAACACCATGAACAACAACAACTTAACCATGCCTCTGATTCAGCAGCTTTCAAACTGGCCAGAGAAGGACAACCCTGTGACTATTTGCCAAAGAACTGTTTTGTTATTAGCATTTTAATAACAAAACCATAATATACCAGTTATTTCCATCAACATAAAAAATCAAATTGCATTTGGTTTGCCTGGGTGTCAACAGATATGCTTATGTGAATTTAGTGCTTACTATAACCATGCCACTCTTTTCTCTAGTGAGTATACTGCACTACTATTCCACAAAGAAAATGTGAAATATAGACAAAAAATTCTAATATATGAGATAAAAATCTATTGAAGATTCGGGTCCCTTTCAATTTCAACAATTATACAACATTACTCTTCTTAAAAATGATTTTTTTTTGTAATACAGGTTAGAAAGTACAGGATTAAATGATCTGGTTGATGTTTCTAAGGAAGTCATATTTTGCCTGTCTGAGCTATGAAGGAAGAGTAGGAATGCCTGGGTCACAGATACTGGAAGTGGATGTTGAGAAAGAAGGGTGTACATAAAACATGAACAACATATGCAATGGGCATCTCACAAAAGAGCACAATTCAGATGAGAATGGAAAAAATTATTGTAGAGGGGGCGACTGGTAGATAGGGTAAAGTGAATATGCAGTGAACCCATTTGAACACTGATAAAAAACTCATTCACTAAGAATAGGTTTCTTATAATTTTCACATTTTAAAGTTCAACAAAATTTAGCACAACAAAATATTTCTAAGAGTACTTCATATTTGCTGTGGATATGATTGACAATAGTTGCTATGTGCATGATAGGGAATGTTATACATTCATGAAAATACAGGTTTATTGTTTGAGCCAAGAAAAAAAGTCAGTTTAAAAATAGATACCTGTAGAAATATATAAGAATATATAGCTTCTTTTTGATGAGCTTCACAGTTTTATGCCAATAAATTTATTTTCAAAAAAAAAAAGAAATGGAAATGGTATCTAGGTCAAAAACTTATAGAATATTTAAATATCTTGCTCAAAAGTTCATTTTCTCTCATTAAATATTTCATCACCTTCATCTAAAACTTTGCTTTAATTTCCCAAATATTCTATACAATTAAGCAATCAATGCTGAATAATTTATATTAGTTTCATTTCATTAAAACTTGTCAGTTATTTTCCTGAGTAAAATTAGTTTATAATTTTAAAACTACATGTTTATATTTTTCTGCTGTATTCATTATTTTTGACAAATATCATGAGTCTTTGAACATTTATTCAAAAATCTTGATTCTATCATCAGTAGTGTTGATCAAATTGTACTTAAAACCCATGTCCTTTTATTCTTTTATTGAGTTTGATCATTAGTCATTTTTATAGGCTCTTCATAACTTAATATTATTTTCTATAACTTTCATTATTTTAGTTAAAATATTTTAGAGTAGTTCAACCAGTTCAGTATTGATTTCATATGTGTTTCAGGTGATTTACAGACCCACTTTCTCTCTAGTGTTTCTTCTCCACCTGATTATAAGAGCACCTTTGATTCCACTTACCCCATTTAGCCAACATTAATTCACTCAGTTTTATTTTCTTTTCAACCCTTTCTAACCTTCAGAGCTTAAAAATTTATATTCCATACACTATGTATTCTTTTATTTCTTTCCCTTCTCCATTTCCATAATGTGTTCTTTTTATGTTCCTAATTCTTGATTGATCTTCCCATGCTACTTCCATTATGCAGTCACATTTTCACGAGTTTCTAATATAACATTATATTGATGAGCAGGTTCTACTTTCCTTCCTGTTCAGGAACTCCAGTACAGGATCCGGTTTTCTTCATTTGCTCCTCTATTACTACTTTAGTTTTTAAATCTATTTTCATATTTCACATTTTTCAGTTAAGTATTTCAAATAAGTTTCTACAAAACTGTAAATGTTAGAGAAGATATTCAAGTAATGTTTTATATCAGTTGGACACATACTGTGAAAGACCAAAGCTGGGAATATATACCAGGGACATTCAAAATTTTCATGGAAAAATATGTTATGCACGGATTTTAAAAATGTTTCCACCAAAATAACCTTTTTTAACTCTATTTTTCATGAACTTTTGTAAGCACCCCCATAATAAATTGTTCTGAGTCTCTCATTTCTAAAACTTACATTATCATTTACAAGTTCCTAGCAATAGCAAACCAATAAGCAATCCCTTACCATTCTCTGCTCTTCTATTCTCTTCTAATAGTTTGTGACCAGTGTAATTTCTTTGAATACAAATTTGCCGTTTGTTCTCTTTCTACCTAAGCTGTCAAGATCCTCTCACAAAATTATATTTTTGTAGTGAAACCTGTTGTAAGTGATGTAGTAATTGTTATATTCTAATTGTTCATACAACAAAAAGGCCCCAAGAAGTCTAATGGCTCAAACCCAGTAGGGTTTGTACCTCTTCTTTACTGAACCGCACTGGGCAGATACACAGGATGGCTAAGTGGCCTTTCTCCATAAAGCCATCTGAGAACGTCCACTAAAGGAGACTCTGATGTCTACAATATGTGGATTCATTGTTATGTTTGGCATTCTTTTCTTTTTAGCCAGCTGGAGAGGAAATCAAAGGAGGAAAATGTGGCTTGGAGTTAGGAACCATCACTGCCATGTGCCTTCCATTACTTAAATAAAAGGGTCAGACTTTCACATTGATCTACAAAGGACACGATGAAGTTTTGTTCAGCTCTGTGCATAGTGAGAAGAAGGGGGCCCAGGAATTGGCAAACAGTCAGTAATCTCTGACACATAAATTGAAGAAAATATTTTTCCTAGTTAGTGGTAGAGATTACAAATAATAAATAAGAAACTGAAAAGAAATAATGAAAACAAAAAGATGTGTGTTGTGAATGAATATTTTCTGGAAACATTTTAAAGCAAAATCTTGGCTAGAATCAATAACTATATGATTCTTTTAAAGATTTTCTTATCAATATTGTATGGTAAATATGAATGTTAAATTTTTATAAAGTAGTGAAGGAATAGTTATTTGTCTTCAAAGAATTCTACACTACAGGACCACATACTTAAACTATATGATACAATTTGGCAGGTCTAAACATGAAAAAAGAAAAAAAATAGGTAAACCAACAATTATTTAGAATTAGATGATTTCTATGTTTTAAGATGTTGTTGAGTTGCACATAAACTTTAACAGGTGGCTATAAGTGGGTCATTAGGAGAAATTTCACAAAAAGAGCCCTCCCAAAACGCAGTTTCTAAGAAATGCCATCAGAATTCAACATTAAAATTATGGAAGATGCAGTATTAGTCTCAGAAAATGGGGAGGAAATTATGATATAACAAAAAAATCAAGTAATTGGTACTCTGATTAGTTAAATGACTACTTAATTGTCTGGGTTAGCAGGCTTAATCAAGAACTAAAATAGATTTCAGTTTAATGCATTTTTATAACAATGGAAAACTGACATATCTAATCTTCAATTACATTTGCCTACCCACCCCGGCCCCAAGTCTACCTTACAGTAATGTTGAGAGGACAGATGTGATAAAATGTGTGAAGCCCTTGTAGCTCCTTACTATAGAACCCCAGAAATTCAATAAACTTTAACGTATTTGCTAATATTGCGATCACTATGAATGTATCAGTTTACCAGTTGGTCCAGCCTGAGTTTTGGTGTATCTCCCAATCACAACTCTGGTTATTGTTTTAGAGTAATACTTCGGCAATTACATGTGAAGCTGTCTGGAAGGTCTACTTTTTCTGAAAATATTAGAATATTCCATATTACTTTCACTAAGTCAGAAATTGTCTTTGTCTATTTTTATACATATTGAGTCTTAATGCTCCAAAAATGAACAACTCTGTTACTTTTCAATAAGCACAAATCCAGAAACATATCAAGTGCTTAGCAATCTTGTGATGATAAAGGTATGCTTTTTATTCTCTAATAAAATTAGAATGTATACCAAATCCTGGCCAGCGCCGCGGCTCACTGGGCTAATCCTCCGCCTTGCGGTGCTGGCACACCGGGTTCTAGTCCCGGTCAGGGCACCGATCCTGTCCCAGTTGCCCCTCTTCCAGGCCAGCTCTCTGCTGTGGCCAGTGGAGGGTGGCCCAAGTGCTTGGGCCCTGCACCCCATGGGAGACCAGGAAAAGCACCTGGCTCCTGCCATCAGATCAGCACGGTGCACCGACCGCAGCGCGCTGGCCGCGGTGGCCATTGGAGGGTGAACCAATGGCAAAAGGAAGACCTTTCTCTCTGTCTCTCTCTGCCTGTCAAAAAAAAAAAAAAGAATGTATACCAAATCCCAAATGTGGAACATAAAAGTTGCAAACTGACATTCCACTTGGCTTTAGGACATAGAAAAAAAGTTCCCACAAGATTGACTAAACTAAAATAAATAGACACCAAAGCATTTTGGAGGAATAGTAATCAAATCTGTCACAAAAAATATTGTAAATATTGTGTTAAATAAAGGGAAAATGTTTGTAGGTTTTTTTGTTTGTTTTTGAGTAGAAAACATTTTATGGCTGAAAGTGAAACACAGGTAGACAGGCTATACGCATTCAATATGTCAAGACACTAAAAGATGGAAGAGTTCCATCAGGACAACTGATGGTCCCATTGCTGACATTTTTCTTCTTGCTACTTATAATCTGAGATGCTTTCTGATTTACTTGTTCAATGATGTGACATAGAATTCTTTTTTTTCTTTTTTTTTTTAATTTTTTTTTTGATAGTCAGAGTGGACAGTAAGGAAGAGAGAGACAGAGAGAAAGGTCTTCCTTTGCCGTTGGTTCACCCTCCAATGGCTGCCGTGGCTGGTGCACCGCGCTGATCCAAAGCCAGGAGCCAGGTGCTTCTCCTGGTCTCCCATGGGGTGCAGGGCCCAAGCACTTGGGCCACCCTCCACTGCACTCCCGGGCCATAGCAGAGAGCTGGCCTGGAAGAGGGGCAACCGGGATAGAATCCGGCATTCCAACCAGGACTAGAACCCGGTGTGCTGGCACCGCAAGGCAGAGGATTAGCCTGTTGAGCCATGGCGCCGGCCTCAATGATGTGACATAGAATTCTATGATAATATGTTAATTACTAACCACGTGTGGTGATTTTAATTTAATTAAAATTTAGAATTCAATTCCTTAATGTCATTAACCACATATTAAGTATTCAAAAGCCACATGTGGCTGGTGGGTACCATACTGGTCAGTACAGCACAAAACACTTCCAATATCATGGAAAGTTTTATTGGACAAGGCTTTTAATTAATCTGTCACACAACCAAATTTATTTTGTTTTTATTTTTTCACAACAGAATGCAAATTGTTCAGAAAATTGTTTAGGATGTCATATTTGTACGGATTTCTTGGCTATAGTGTGAGTGTTAAAGTTATTATTAAGGGGCCAGCACTGTGGAATAGAGGGTAAAGCCATTGCCTGCAGTGCCAGCATCTCATATGGGTGCCAGTTCGAGTTCTGGCTGCTCCACTTCCGATCCAGCTCTCTGCTATGGTCTGGGAAAGCAGTTGAGGATGGCCCAAATCCTTGGGCCTCTACACCCGTGTGGGAGACCTGGAATAAGCTCCTGGCTCCTGGCTTCAGATAAGTACAGTTCTGGCCATTGCAGCCAACTGAGGAGAGAACCAGCAGATGGAAGACTCATTCTCATTCTCTCTCTCTCTCTCTCTCTCTCTCTCTCTCTCCGTAACTCTGCCTTTCAAATAAATAAATAAATAAATCTATTAAAATATTATTAAATAAAGAATTCTTGAGTGGTTTCAAACTTAACTCCTGACCTTGGCAAGTAAGTTTTGATGTGTGTAGAGTTGGTGAGCATCAGATAGAACTACCTGAATAAAATTAAAATGTGCAACTATAGTGATCTGATAACCACCCACTTTTTATACTCTCCCTGTAAGATCCATTTTATTTTTAACCATACTTATGGATGAAGAAACTTCTAGTCAAGAAGAGGTAATACCTGCTACAATAAAATCTCCTGATTCAGTTATTTGGTATATTATTTTAATCATATTGAAAATTCAACCAACCAAGTTTATTGAGACTTAGCTTTTGTTTCAATCCATCCTAAATTTTTTGCATAATGAAGTGCTAGCTTAGGGATGACCTAACAGCTGCCTATTAATTTCAAACAAATTGCATGTAGTACTTTCATTGGCTCCCTGCCATGTTTTCCCCAACAGCAATGCCTTGGATTTGCAAGGCTGTTCTTACTGGTATCTGTAAAAATATCTTATTCAATACAAGCTACACTCTCAAGGTGAAAATTAATGCCCCAGTTTCTTAATGCCCCAATTCTTTTCTGACTTAACAAAATTTACAAGACTTCCTTTCACAGTAAAGCTAAATCTACAATGCCTGATTCCTCATTGCTATCTCAAGTCCAACCATCTAACTAATAAATAATTATAGTTGCCATATTTGGAGCCACTTAGTTATTCTCAAGTCTGAAGAATAAATGTGGCATTTGTAATATACTTCCCTGAACATACAGAAGAAGAAATAGATTATCAGAGTTTTCTATCTATAAGATTTAATGATGTGCTGCGAACAACCCTCTGTTTTGTCATGATGTTCTCAGTGTGTTTTCTGCTCTTTTTCATATTCAACTTGTAAATTTCCATCAATTAATTAAGTTAGAAACAGTTAGTGGGCACCTGCCCTGTAATGTACAATGGGAAATTTGGGGATACAAAGATGAACATGCAGTCTTCATCACAAAGAGGTATGTCTAGTGTTGAACTGCATACAATTAATTAGATGGAATTCCACAAATGTATTATTAAAAATAAGCACAAGTTATTTTAGAAGGCCGGAGAATAACCCTCTCTCCTGGCTTGAAAGTACACTCCTTAGATAGGAGTATTTCAGTGTTGATTCTAATAGATGATGGAGAAGAAACCAGCACAAGGGAAGAAGGTAGCTTTGGTAATTTGTGACAAACAGGATATCATTAGATAGGGCAAGGAAGGTAAAAATGGAATGTTTTCTGTGAAGAGGAAAAACAATACAGTAGGTGTGTGACTGGTAAATGGCTGTCTCCATGTTTATGTACACACACACACACACACACAAGCACCAGGATACATACAGAATTCTGGGGAGAGGTCATGGCTACAGGAACGCCTTGCAGGCGTCCTATTTCTCTACTCTCCAGAGCCTCTTCCTATCTCTAAAAGGATTTCTGTTTTAAGCTATTTTGACACTGACAATCACCTAATTAATGCAAAGCGAGCTCCTATTTGAGAATTGATCTGTGGTTTATGGGTACAAGAGCGAACCAGAAAAACCACACCAAGCAGGAACTGGAGGAATTCCACAGTTCCACTAAAATATGGGCAGCTACTATGGCCTGAATATTTGTCTCCCTAAAGTTCACGTTTAAATCCTTACCCCCAAAGCAATGGTAAATAGAAGTGAGGCTGTTATAGGTAATTATATTGTGAGGGCAGAGCCTCAAGAATGGGATTGATGCCCTTCTAAGAGAGGCTCAAGGAGTTCATTCATCCCTTCTAGCATGTGAGTACACAATGAGAATAATGCTCTCTCTGAGGAAGAAAGCCTTCATCTGGCACTGAATTTGCCAATGCTTCCAACATTGCATAAAAGAAATGTATTTTATTAATAAGCAGCCCAGTATTTTTAGGAAGCCAAATGGATTAAGACAATACTCAAATAGATTGAACTGCACTAACTCTTGAGCCATACCCAAAGGAACAGTATCTACCTAAAAATTACTCATCTGGAGTGGATTTGAAGAATTCCAGGACACAGACAAGGGAGGTGCTCTCCACAATGACTTCACCTATCACCTCCACACACAGCTGGAAAATAGTCCCAGTTTCCCTCGCCAGCAGGTACAACATGCAAATCAGTTCTGGCTAGCATTACAGCAGTAGTTTTCCAAGTGGTTTCCTTTCTTTTGCCCCGTTTTCCTCTTCTCTACCTGGAAAACTGAAGAATCCTGTGGAAATGCATCTTTCTCACAACCAGGCTTCATTTCAAACTCTCCCTGCATCTTCCTTTTTTATAACTGCCCGCAATGACCTATGTGACCTCTCCCACCATAGCACTGATTCTGTGGCCTTATTTTCCATATTCTAGTAATCTCTACAATTCAAATTCTCTCAGAACAATGTCTACAAGTGCATTTTACTTCCTCTGCCCAGAAACAATTCTTCTGCCCATCATATGTTCTTTCTTCACCATCTTCAGATTCATGCTGACACCTTAACAATGATGCTATTTTCCTGAAGTTTCTGCCAGAACAAACACCTCTACCCATCCTGTCACGTGTGTCCTCCACCTATTGGTTCCCTTCTTGGCCTTGTGCTTCTCCATGATGCTCATTACAAAATTAAAATATAATTCTGATATTCACCATATGGGTGTAAATGACTGGAAAGTAGAATGTACAGGTTGATTTATTCTCTTACAATTTCAATCACTCCTTTATGTCTTCTGTGAAACTTTATAGTCCTCAATTTTCACATGTATGATAAATTCAATGTCATTTATTAAGTTTTGCCATGTATTTCTCTGTTTTAGGCACTGTCTCATGCAATGAAGATAGAACACTAACAAGGCTCCTACACATTGTAATAGCTCTGCTGATGTTCACATCACTGAGGAAGACAGACAGCAAACCTTTATTATAAATACTGTGAGTGCTGAAGAAGATGACACAAAGCACACAGTAGAGTAATCATGGCGTCTTGGGTATACCAACTGCTTCCCCTGAAGGTCCTTAGAGCTAGAATGATTTATTATTTTAAGTTGATTTCTGACACTACACATTTTAGGAGAGAATCAGAGAGGGAACTAATAATTTGTTAAATGTCTTATGTATCACTGAACACTTACTGATTGGTTCTTCTCTAAAATGCTACACAGAGGCAGACATTGCGAGGTGGGTTTAAGCCACTGCATGCTCATTACGCCGATATGAATTGCTTGGTTAGAATATGGGATACTCAACTGTGGATGCAGCTTTCTATTAATGCACACTGGGAGATAGCAGACGATGGCTCAAGGGCTCTGACTCCTCACCCATTTGGGAGAACCTAGACAGAGCTCCAGGCTCCTGGCTTAACCCTGACCCAGCCCTGGCCATTGCAGGCCTTTTGGGAGCAGCTAGTGGGTGTAACATCCATGTCCTCGCTCTCTCACACTCATCCTTTCCTCTTGCTCTACTTTTCTATAAAATAAATAAATTCACTTAACAAATAAAATGCTATACAGTAGTTATTACTCTTTCTGCTATCAGAGATGAGGAATCCAACATGTGGGTGGATGTTATTCCCACTGTAAAAGTAAGTCGAGGAGTGAGACCCTTGGATACCGTAAACACTCAATCAAGTGCTTTCTCCCAGTGCTTCTCCCAGTGTAATCTACAAACTGTTACTGTTCTCCAAAGAAACAAAGGGGTTGTGGAGAATATAAATAAATGTACTGCTTCCTTCCCTCTTAAAGTATTGCTACCAAACAAAAAAGTTATCTGAACTGAACAGCATGTTTTGTAACTGATTTACATTTTGTATATTCTGGCACTGAGAAGGGTAGAAGAGTGTGGGGCTGTAGCATGGCAAGAGAGAACATAGGGTAATGCACTCTGAGCACTAATTGACAGGCAGGCATAGTAGAGACGTGGAGATGAAGTGATTAAAGTATGGCTAGAGCGCTCATGGTGGGGGCAGGCCAAATAATTAAAATAATTTATGGTGCTGGTACTGAGCCAAGCCATTTAAGATATTGATTAAGACACTTGTTTCTCACATGGCAGTGTTTGGATTCAATTCCTGGCTTCAGCTACTGATTCCAGATTCCTGATACTGCAGACCATGGGAGGTTTTAGGTAATGGCTCAGGTATTTGGGTCTTTGCTACTCATGTAGGAGACATGGATTGCATTTGTGGCTCAGGTTTTGACATTGCCCAGCTGTAGTTTCTATAGATATTTTGGGGCGGGAACCAGAGGATGGAAGCTCGCTCACACTCTCTCTCTCTGCCTCTTAAATATTTTTTTTAAAAAAAGAATTTGTGACACTGGGCAACATGGGGGAATAGCTACAGGGCAGTCTGATTTAGACTAAGTGAAATTAATATAAAAAGGTGGAGACAGTACATTCTCAGGGTAAAACTGCAGGGGAAACTAGGGTGGGAGGTCCTGTGAAAGCAGTAGAAATGGCCTGGACTCGTGTGGCAGTTGCAGACCTGGAGCAAGGAATAACAAAGCAACAAAGAGCCCAGCAGCCTGGATCCAGGGGAAAAAAAACACCTACCCTGACAAACCAGGTGAGATTGGATTGCACTGGCCAGTTGGAGGGAGATAGAGCTGGAGGGAGAGCTTAGTGAACTGCACTGCCTTTGAGTCTAACCCGGATCCCTCAGGGCAGCAGGGTGACTTATCACTCAGAGAGGAAAAACATGGAGCATCTCTCTCTCTCTCTCTCTCTCTCTCTCTCTCTCTCTCTCTCTCTTTCTCTCCTTATCCCCCCTAAAACAGCAGTCAGTGGTGGGATTGCTAGCTCCATTTCTGGACATAAGCAGGTAGCAGATGCTCCAGCTTTTATGCATACACCCAGCAACTACTGGGGTCACCCTCCACTCAGTCAGCAGGGACAACCACAACAGTTCAAGAGCAACTGACGGGGATGGTCTCCACCATGCCAGCTGCATCTACCAGGCAACAGGTGGGGGGCATCCCTACAGAAGGGAAGTGATGCCTGCAAGACACTCATGCACCCAGCACAGTTGTGAAGTGAGCTGGGCTGCAGCTGTTGGTTATAGGGCGTACCTGTGACCCAGAGATCTTACTAGAGAAAAAAACCTGCATTCCCCTCTGATTCTGAATCTGGCTGGGAGGACCAGACTTGATCCAGAGGGCTGGCTGGAACACACACAGATAGCAGCTCTGGGAACACCTCAGTCTTCCTGCAGACAGGATGGGCTAACTGGGCAGAGTGGACTCACTTGCACTCCTTGACCCTCAGAGCTCTGGGTGCTGAGACAGAAAACACTGTGACTGCATGAGAGGAGGCAGGGAGTAGCTGGGTTCTGGGCAATCAGAGTGCTGCTGCACACTGTCAGGGCTCTGTGGTTGCCTAGAGCAGCTTGTAGCAGAGGGAGCCATGCTCACAGGAAAGACTGCACAGATTGTATGTGCAGTTCATATGGTGGTGCAGATGAGTGTTGATCACACTGGGAGCTAACAATTGAGCATTCCTCAGCTTGGAAGAGAAGGGGTGGTCACACCAACAGAGATGACCATTCCTCTCCAACCAGTTACCAGAGGAGAGCTACCATGCCCAACTTGGGTGTTATTCTGGATACTCACCCCATCATGGAGCACTGACCAGAGTTCCCTGGCCACACCCAGTATACACCTCTTGGTATTCACTGGAAGTGTAGACACTCCACTAAGTCACAGAGGAATAGCTCAAAGATAAAAGCCATCAAAGGGGAAAACAAAACAATTATACAAATGCCTATAAATGCAGAAATTCAAGAAACAAAAATAAGGAAGACATTAGACCCCTCCCCAAGGAATACAACATTTCAACATAGAATGTGAAGATGAAGAGATTGAGGAAATCACAGAAATGGAATTCAAAAAATTAATCATAGGATTACTCAAAAGCAATCCAGAAGCAAATCTACAAAATAAGAAAACCATATATAATATGAATGAAAAATTTTCCCACAAAATTGAGATTTTTAAAGAGAAATCAAAATCAATATTAGAAAAGAAGAACTCAATAGATTAAAAAAAATGCAGTGGAAAGCCTTAACAAAAGAGTTGTTGAGGCAGATGAAAGAATATCCAAGCTAGAAGACAAACCTAGAAATTTTAGCCAGACCAAACAAAAGAAAATGAAATTAGAAAATTTAAAAATAGTGTTGGAGATTTATGGGATATTATCAAATGACCCAACATACAGGTCTTAGGAGTGCTTGAAGGTGTGGAAAGAGAGAAGGTACTAGAAAGCCTATTTAGTGAAATAATTACAGAAAATTTCCTTAATTTGGAGAAAGGAATGTCCAAGTATGGGAAACACACAGAACTCCTAACAGATATAACCAGAAAAGATCTTCACTGCAACACATTGTAGTCAAACTTTCTACAGTAAAGCATAAAGAAAATATTCTAAAATGTGCACAAGAGAAATGCCAGATAACTTTTGAGGATGTCCAATTAGACTCACGGTTGATTTCTCATAAGAAACACTACAGGCTATAAGATAAAGTCCAAATTTTAAAAGAAAAAAAAAAACACTGTCAACCTAGAATACTGTACTCTGCAAAGCTATCATTTATGAATGAATGTGAAATAAGGACCTTCCATAACAAACAGAAATTGAAAGAATTTGTCCCACTCATCCAGCCTTATAAAAAATGCTAACTGATGTGCTACACACAGAACCACAAAAAAAGTCATCATCAGAAAAGAATGAGAAGAAAGAAAATCCCCCAGTAAAAATACAAAAGAATTCCAAGTTAATGACAGGAATATTCGTGGAAAAAGGGCAAGGCCAAGTAGTTACTTATCAATATAAATGGCCTCAATTTTCCAGTTAAAAGATACAGATTGGCCAAATGTATTAAAAAATAAGACCCATCTATTTGCTTCCTACAAGAATCATACCTCATTAACAAAGATACATATAGACGAAAGTGAAAGGATGAAAAAAGATATTCCATGCTAACAGAAAGAAAAAAAAGACAGATGCAGCCATCCTAATATCAAACAAAATAGATATTAACACAAAAACTGTTAAAAGAGACAGAAAAAGACATGATGTAATGATTAAGGTAGCAATACAAAAGGAAGATATGACTATAATAAATGTATATGCACCTATTACAGGGCACCTGCCTATTTAAAAGAACTGTTAACGGATCTAAAGGGAGACACAAATGCCAATACAATAGTAATGGGGAACTTCAACACCCTACTTTCATCAATAGATAGATAAACCAGGCAGAAAATCCACAAAGAAACAACAAAGCTAGTTGACATTATGAACCTGACTGATATATACAGAACTTTTCACCCCACAGTTGCAGAATGCACATTCTTTTCAGCAGTACAAGAAACATTCTCTAGGATAGACTATATGCTAGGCCATAAAGCAAGTCTCAGCAAATTCAAAAAAATCAAAATCATATCATGTACCTTCTCTGATAGCAATGCATTCAATCTTAAAACCAACAACTCAAGAATCTCAAGAACATATGCAAATACATGGAGACTGAAACAACATGCTCCTAAATGAACAGTGGGTCATAGAAGAAATCAAAAGAGAAATAAAAAATTTTCTAGATTTGAATGAAGATTACAATATGCCATACCAAATCTCACGGGGTACAGCAAAAGCAGTGTTCAGAAGGAAGTTTACAGCAATTACTGCCTACATCAAGAAACTGGAAAAATACCCGAATAAATGAGCTACCAATGCATCTCAAGTACCTAGAAAAAAAAAAAACAAAACAACAACAAACCAAACTCCAAATTAATAGGAGGAAAGAAATAATTAAAATTAGAGAAAAAATAAGCAAAATTGAAGCCAAAATAACAATACAAGAGTTCAATGAAATGAAGAGTGGGTTTATTGAAGAAATAAACAAAACTGATACACCATTGGCCAAACTAACCAAAACAAAGAGGGAGAAAACCCAAACAATAAAATCAGAGATGAAAAAGGAAATGTAACAACAGATACCACAAAAATAAAAAGAATCATCAGGAATTATTACAAACAGCTGTATGCAAACCAATAGGGAAACCTAGTAGAAAGATTCCTGAACACGTACAACCTACCTAAATTGAGTCATGAAGTCAAAGAATACCTAAACAGACCAATAACCAAGATGGAGATTGACTCATTAATAAAGACCCTTCCAACAAAGAAAAGCTCAAGTTCAGATGGCTTCATTGCTGAATTCTACCAGACATTTAAAGAAGAAGGAATTCCATTTCTTCTCAAGCTATTCAAAACAATTGAAAGGGAGGGAATCCTTCCAAACTCCTATGAAGCCTGCATCACTTTAATTCCAAAGCCAGAGAAAGATACAACAGAGAAAGAGAACTTTAGACTAATAACCCTGATGAACATTGATGAAAAAATCCTCTTCAAAATACTAGCCAATTGAATCCAACAACACATCAGAAAGATCAATAAATGTGATATACCACATTAACAAACTGAAAACAAAAAACGTGATTATCTCAATAGATGCAGAGAAAACATTTGACAAAATTCAACACTCTTTGATGATGAAAATCTTAAGCAAACTGGGTATAAAAGGAACATTCTTCAATATAATCAAAGCAGTTCATAACAAACGCACAGCCAGCAGCATCCTACTGAATTGGGAAAATCTGGAGGCATTCCCACTGTCACCATTGCTACCTGATATAGTCCTGGAAGATTTAGCTTGAGCCATCAGGCAAGAAAAAGAAATCAAAGGGATACAAATAGGGAAGGAAGAAGTCAAACTATCCCTATTTGCTGACGACATGATTCTATATATAGGGCATCCAAAAGATCCCACAAAGAGACTATTGGACCTCATAAAACAGTTTGGTAAAGAAAATAAAATCAACACACAAAAATCAATAGCCTTTGTATACACAGACAATGTCATAGCTGAGAAAGAAATTCTAAGATCAACCCCATTCATAATAGGTTAAAAAAATATAAATACCTTGGGATAAATTTCACCAATCATACCATAGATCACTATGATAAAATTATAAATCATTAAAGAAAGAATAGAAAAAGATATAAAAAAGTGGAAAAATCAACCATGTTCATGGATTGGAAGAACTAACATCATCAAAATGTCCATACTACTGAAAATAATTTATAGATTCAAAGTGATTTCAATAAAAATATCAAGAACATTCTTCTCAGATCTAGAAAAAATGATGCTAAAATTCATATGGAAACACAAGATACCCCAAATAGCGCAATCTTAAACAATAAAAACAAAGCTGGAGGCATCGCAATACCAGAACTCAAGACATGCTACAGGGCAGTTATAATCAAAACAGTCTGGTGTTGGCACAAAAACAGAAACACAAAAACTCCAGAAATTAACCCACACATCTGCAACCAACTTATTTTTGACAAAGGAGCAAAATTCAACCCCTGCAGCCAAGACATCTTGTCTTTTCAACAAACGGTGCTGGAAACACTGGATCTCCACATGCAGAAGTATGAAACAAGATTCCTATCTTACACCCTACAGAAAAACCCAATCAAAATGGATTAGAGACCTAAATCTACGACATGATACCATCAAATTATTAGAAAACATTAGGGAAACCCTATAAGACACTAGCATATGGAAAGAGTTCTCAGAAAAAAAAAAAATAGAAGCACAGGCAATCAAAGCCAAAATTAACAAATGGGATTATGTCAAATTGAGACGTTTCTGCATTGCAAAAGAAACACTCAGTAAAGTGAAGAGGCAACTAGAATGGGAGAAAATATTTTGCAAACTATGCAAATGAAAAAGGTTAACCTCCAGAATCTCTAAAGAGCTCAAGTAACTCAACAACTACAAAACAATCAAGAAATGGACAAAAGACCTGAACAGATATTTTTCAAGAGGAATTTCAAATGGCCAATAGACACATGAAAAATGCTCAGGGTCACAATCCATTAGGGAAATGCAAATCAAAACCACAATGAGATTTAACCTCACCCCACTCCCATTAGAATGGCTCTCATACAGAAATCAATAAACAACAAATGCTGGTGAGAATGTGGGGAGAAGGGTACCCTAATCCACTGTTAGTGGGAACATAAACTGTACAGCCACTATGGAAGACAGTATGGAGATATCTCAGAAAGCTGAATATATACCTACCATATGACACAGCCATCACACTATTGGGAATTTACCCAAAGGAAATGAAATCAGCATATGAAAGAGTGATCTGAACCTCCATGTTCATTTCAACTCAATTTACAATACGTAAGATTTGGAATCAACCCAGATGTCCTTCAACTAAAGACTGGATAAAAAGTTATGGTACATATACACACCATGGAATAACACACAGCATTAAAAGTTATGATCCAACATGGGAAGCGGGATACACAGCAGACTCATAGAATGGCAGATGTCCTAAACAGCACTCTGGCCTCAGAATCAGCCCTTAAGGCATTCGGATCTGGCTGAAGAGCCCATGAGAGTATTTAAGGCATGGAAAGCCAAGACACTCTGGAAAAAAAAAAAAAAACCTAAATAAAAGATCTCTGCGAGTGAGATCCCAGTGGAAAGAATGGGCCATCAAAGAAGGAGGTACCTTTCTCTGAAGGGAGGAGAGAACTTCCATTTTTACTATGGCCTTGTCTAAATAAGATTGGATCTGGCAAACTCAAAAGGCCTCCATAGCCTTGGCAACCCATGACTAGGGAGATTACTGATGCCATAAACAAGAGTGTCAATTTGTTAAGTCAACAACAGGAGTCACTGCACTTACTCCTCATGTGGGATCTCTGTCCTTAATGTGTTGTTCAATGTGAATTAATGCTATAACTAGTACTCCAACAGTATTTTACACTTTATGATTCTGTGTGGGTGCAAACTGTTGAAATCTTTACTTAATATATACTAAACTGATATTCTGTATATAAAGAGAATTGAAAATGAATCTTGATGTGAATGGAATGGGAGAGGGGGCGGGAGATGGGAGGGGTGCAGGTGGGAGGGAAGTTATAGGGGGGAAAAAGCCATTGTAATCCATAAGCTGTACTTTGGAAATTTATATTTATTAAATAAAAGTTAAAAATAATGAAATTCTACCATTTGCAACAAAATGGATGGAACTAGAATCCATTATACTTAGTGAAATAAGCCAGTCACCAAAGGACAAATACCATATGGTCTCTCTGATGTGTGGTAACTAATGGAATATTAAAAAGTAATCTCTTGGAGCAAAACTGGCATCTTGAGATACTCTGATTTTGAACAGCCCTTGCCTTGATTTCGAGGACCAATGTTTTTCTTGTTTGTTTATTTTTTGTTCTTTTTTTTTCCTTCATACTATTCAGTGAACTCTCTATGTAGAGTAGGGTTAATCTTATGAGTATAAAATTAACTGAAAAATTGATCTCCATGAAAAAAAAAAAGAATGGAAAAGAAAGGCTGAAAAGGAAGAGAGGTAGGATTAAGGGCCGGAAGGAGTGAGGAGGGAAGAATCACCATGTTTCCAAATTTGTATATATATATTAAAGGCAAGAAGTTGTGTTTCTTAAACAAAATTTAAAAAAAAGAAGTTACATAGTATGCCAAGAAATTTGACCCAAATTTTAGAAAAATGAGAAAACACTAATGACTCATGAGTATTGTTTACTACTTAAGAATGCTTTGATTATACTTAGTCACTTGAATTTTTACATACATAAATTATATTTTAATAACCTTAACACAGTTTGCCATTCAAGTTTTAATGGTTTCCTGTTCCATTCATTTAAATTCTTTGCATAATAAATAAGTATGGATATCAATGCTTTGTAATATTTATTGTAAATATTTATATTACTTGTTATGTGCTCCTTGATATTTGTCTTGGATTTCTGATGTGTTCAATAAATGATTGTTCAATGAATAAAAGAAGTGATTTTGCTTTTCATGTGAGAATGTAGTTATCATTTGGATACATGAAGCATTTTATGGACTCAAAATTCTTTCTCAGTTCATAAATACCTTCTAAATACTTAAAGCATACCAGGGACCCAAGAGACTCATTTTTCTAATTTGTGTTTATTTATTTATTTGAAAGGCCCAGTCAGAGAACCATCTGCTGGTTCACTCACCAACTACCAGTAACAGCTGGGACTGGGCGAGGCTGAAAATAGGAGCCAGGAACTCAGTGCAGGTCTTCCACATAAGTGCAAGGACCTATCTATTTGTTTCATCTTCTGCTGCCTCTCAGGGTATGCATCACAAGAAGCTGGAATGAGGAGTAGAGCCCAGGCACTCAGATCCTGGTTATGAGCATCCTAAGCAGCATCTTAACTAAAGCACCAAACATACATCCTTAAGAGATACCTTTATTTTTACAAAGAGAATTGGACAACCAGGTGGTCTCAATGGTAATCTCACTTTCTCCACTGTATCATTGATACTAGAAAAGCCACTTGATATCTCTCTGTTTCCCTTTTATCACATATAAAATAGAGGTAATTCTATAACCCAATTCCAACTTTCCCTATAGATGAGGGTGCACAGATGAATTAGCAAGTAGGTGATGACAAACATACTTAGGAAGTAACATGTAATACTCCTTACTCTTTGGAGGAGGCTATTATTAACCATAAGACATCCCTGCATATCACAATTCATTTCTATTGCTGAAAGCCAGAGAAGAGGATAGTCACTCAGTTCAGCAGCAAGACAACATTTTCTGTATTTGTTTCTGTTCAGTTTTGCTGCATCTTTAACATTCTTTAAATTCCTAAAATAAGCAAGGCCCTTATGCTGTTGTAGGCATTTTCAACCCATTATTATATTGCCTACTTCATTTAAGATTCATGTGTGACCTAGATATCCTGGGAAATAAAAGGGAAGATGAATAAAAGTCAGGAAAAAGTAATGTTTCACAGAGCCTCCAATGGTGATATTCACATTTTATTCAAGCTAACACCAATAGTTTGTTGTTATTTATTTTATTCCATATCATTCCCATAAATCAAATACTTATGGACAATGCAGTTTAACAGACTTCCATATACCAATGTGGAGAATAAACCAAATAGTATACATAATTTACGTAACATAATCTTGCTGAATCTGATTTTGAAATGTTAGGTAAGTTTAGCTCCAATGAGTATAGTTTCTTGAAGCCATACTCAACACATTTTCTTTTAAAAAGTAAAATAAAAAATAATAAGTGTTATGTACTTATTGTTTATTTTTTATAGAATATTTTCATGAGACCCTTTTCATTCTTGTTGTTTCACTGTGTAACAAGTATTATGGACATTTAACAGAGATACTGCTCTCACTAGTTAAGCGTCCATTATTTATCAAAGTTTGAGAACAAGTAGTTGAAAGCTAGTCTTTAGGCCCCAGATTGAGACTGTTAAGAATGTTATCACTAAATCTAAAAGTGTTGTTATAAAGAGCATAGGTGAGAAAACTCAAAACTCAAATGATTACAGGGGCTGGCAACAACATAGACGTCCAAGTCAGACCAGATGGGGACTGACATGAACTGCAGCAGGGACCACTATCTGGAGAAGAGCCTCCTCCACAGCTTTTTGTTGTCATGTGGGGAAAGGGCACTAGTGTTGCCAAATCATTCTGTTTCTAAAGAGAATCTAGAAACATCAATCGTTTAAGTGCAATTTTTTCTGATATTAAAAATGATGGCAATAATTACAATTTAAACAAAACACTTGTAGGCAACACAGACAGTACACCATGAATTATATCCTCTGGAATATCTGCTCTTACTTGATAATCAAATGAGAAAAAAAAAAAAAACTTCCATTTTACAGATAAGAATGCTAGAGGTCAGAAAAGAGATATTGATTTGCTTTGATACAGAGGCAAGTAGCAATGATGTGACTCAAAATTCACCAATTATTCTTTACACTTCACTTCACTGACTTCAATATTTTATGGCTTGTCTAGAAATTAGAGAGAAATCAGATCATGCCATTATATAATTAGGTGTTTCTACTCCACTGCCTGATGCTGCTTGAGACAATGACAAAACACACACCATTGTTCAGAAATTCGGGTTGCTCTGAACTCAGGGGGAGTTACCACTGGGATAAATGAGAAAAATCTATGGCTAAAAATGGAGAGTTTCAGTGTAAATTACCATATTATGACTTTGTTAGTTATTAGACTTCGTTTTCAGCAGCTTATCTGACAAGGAATTGTCCTTTTGGGCATGATTTAACCTAGAGATGTCTGATTTCCTCAAATTGGTGTCCAGATGGGTCTTTTTTTTTGCTCTATGTTGAGACCAGGAGGCATGAAGGCTATTTCTAAAACTGGGACAATGAAACAAAGTGCAGGGTGGAAATGCATGAGACAGATCAAACTAATGTACTCAATCAGACTGCATTTTTAAAGCTAATTCCCTATTACTGACATGGACAATTGATGAGGGGGGAGAAAAGGGTACTATTTTTAAGTGATTCTGCTGGAGGTACTATTATCTGTGACTAGCACTGACGAGATAGAGCTTGTGGTCATGTATGCTCTGTAGTTACATATGAGGAAGCAAAAAGAGGGCTACAAACTGAACAAAAGAGAAACTTAATGTTCTGCCTGAGAAACACTGCTCCTTTCTTTCAATTCAGAATTCTGTTCCAAACTTCTGGGCCTCTTACTTGGCAATCACAGGAAGCGTCAGTGTGTTAGGAAGAAAGAGATGTAAAGAAAAAAAAGTCAATGTCAAGTCATCCAGGCAGGGTAGAAACACAAGCTACACAATAAATACTTAAACAAAAGACCTCTAAAATGTCTCATCTATGATAACTTCTTATGAGCAGTCTGAAACTATAACATTGGCTATTAGTACAGAATATTACAGAACCATCTATTACAGTACTCAACAAAAAGAAAGTACCTCAAAAGACATTTTTCTAATTTGGAAGTACAATAACTTTGTAAGTTAAAATTTGGAAAGCTTCCCAGTTTGCAGCAGTAAAACGATAATGTTAGACGTAGCATTTAAAACAGAATCTCCTAGAAGTTAATTCAGTTGACAAGGTCACATTTAGACTTTATGTTTTTCTTAGGTTTTGCCCTCAAAATTATTCCCAGATCCTATTATTGAAGGTGTTACAAGTTACGACAGCAATTCATGACTCTGCTCATATGCCAGATACCTCTGAGATTAGAGAGCTACTTAAAAAAATCAAAAACAAACTTCTACAATATAGATGATGTGATGGAGTTCACAATGTTTTGAGAAAGAGAAACAGACAAGAGATATGTATCTGCTGGATAGACTTGCTTGATTTTACTGATATATTACCATGAAAATGTGACTTAGTAGACTAGTGTTGGATTTAAGAGTCTTGTGGGGGAGTGGGGCATGCCTGAGTTCAAAGCCTCATTTTCCCCTTTCGTTGCTCTATGACCATGGGCAATTTACTAACTTTATTGTGCCTCCATTGCCACACCAGTAGATAATAGTACCCACCTCACATACACCTGTCTCTTCCTCATGTGTACAGTACTTTGTATACTACCTTATCCACAGTAAGCACTATGCAAGAATTACCAATGGTTACTTTTGGTTATATAACCACATGGTCTCATAGTCCAAGAAAAAAATACATTCAAAATAACAATTTTAAACATATTATGTCATAAAATAATTGAACTTAAAATCTTATTAATAGCGGGGAGTCCACATTGTACCACAGCAGGGTAAGCCACCGTTTGCAACACCAGCATCTTATATCACAGTGTAATTTCAAGTCTCAGCTGCTCTACTTCCAATCCAGCTCCCTGCTAATCTGCCTGGGAAAGCAGAAGAGGATGGTCCGAGTACTTGGGGCCCTGCCACCCATGTGTGATCCCAGGAGAGTGTTCAGGACTCCTGGCTTTGGCCTGTCCCAGTCCCAGACTTTGTAGCCATTTGGGGAGTAAACCAGAAGATGGAAGATCTCTTTCTCTATCTGTATCTCTCACATTCTCTCTCTCTCTTTCTGTCATGTTGTCTTTCAAATAAATAAATGTTTTTAAAAATTTTATGTAAGCATACTTGATTTAAACTATGTTTTTCCTTTGGGCGGGAAAGAGAAAGTTATAGAGATTCAATGTGAAATATCTGAAATATCGTGGCTAGAAAAGTGATACATTTTTAAAGCTTTTTTCTGTATTTAAAGTACAATACATTTTGGCTCGTTTCATACTTCTTTAATAAGCTTTTAGTTATTAGAAAGGAATCTATATTAATTAAAATCAAATATATTAAAATATTTTCATGCATCTTTAGACACAAAATTAGTTTAAAATTTCATTCATGAAAGTATTGAATTTCATTCAACCCAAGGTATTTTATACTTCAACTTTTAACTATGTTTCAGAAAAGAATCATGAATGAAGACATTTATTTCCTGATAATGAAGCTTCAAGTTTTCCTTTATTTTCAATTTAATAAAGTATTCTCTCAATACGTTTGTTTCTTGTCGAAACATTTTTGTATTTTCAGATATTGCTCTTATATATTAGAATATATGTCTTCTTAGACACAAGAAAATGCCCAAAAGTAATTTTTTTCTTTCATATTTTGCAAATTTTTCCCAGCAAAAGAGAGAAAAAAAATGCTTATGTGAATATAATCAATACTACAAAGGTACTTCCAAAATTTTTATGGAGTTAAAAATAAGCTTATCTTGATATGAATTTTTTTAATCCATGCAGTTTTTTCATCATATACATTTTTTCATGAACTTTTTGAAGATTCCGTAAATGCATGGATCTCAAAATTTTTTACACCAAAATAACCTTATCTTTTAATTTCACTTTCTAAGAATATATGAAGTATTCTCATATATATTGGAGGTTCCAGGTCAGAAACACTCAGAATTCAAATTTCTCCACCATGTGTTTAAATAAAATTCAAGTTTTACAAGAATAAGAAGAAATTTTCTTAACAGTTTTTAAGATAACACAAATGTCAATACTTCAATGGAGATTGTTCCGTGGTTAACTGGGAGCTTTATTTTATCACATATATTTATTTCCTACAATTCAAATTTATAGAACAATTTAGGTGGTAGGAAAAGAAAAACATTTCTTAAAGTGCAGTGGTTTGAGAACATGTTGCTGTGTTACCGAGTTGAAGATTTATGATTCTAGGCTAAGGTGGAAACAGTCAGGGATGCTTAGTTAGGAAGATCATCCATGGCTTCTACTCATTAAGAAGCAAAAGACTTTCCCATTTATCTGGTCTCAGTTTCTGAGAAATGAAGCTAACCGAATGAAAGGTCTAAAAAGATGCAGTGGCTTTGGCCCTATAATTTAGACATGTAAAGTTTTGCTAGCTTGGAGGCGGTGTTGTTTCTGGTTTCGACCTGGTGTCCCTGGCCACCTACCTTAGAAAGCTCGGTTTCTCACATATGTGAAATACAAGTAGTAACAGTATTGAGGTTTTCAAAGATTATGAATGAACAAAAACAAAACAGTCCATGTAAAGTGCCTACGACAGTGTGCAGTTCTTAAGTTTGATACATAATGGTCAGGCCGGCGCCGTGGCTTAACAGGCTAATCCTCCACCTTGCAGCGCCAGCACACCGGGTTCTAGTCCTGGTTGGGGCGCCGGATTCTATCCCGGTTGCCTCTCTTCCAGGCCAGCTCTCTGCTATGACCCAGGAAGGCAGTGGAGGATGGCCCAAGTGCTTGGTCCCTGCACCTGCGTGGGAGACCAGGAGAAGCACCTGGTTCCTGGCTTAGGATCAGCGAAAAAAACACATAATGGTCAGAAGTTTTCTGTTAAAATTTATCTCTCATGCTGTAAGGTGTGATGGTTAACTTCTTTTGTCAATCCTTACCTCTGAAATGTGGCTTTTTGTACCTCCCTCTATTCACAGAAGATTGGAGACCCCCAAGGGCTGAAGCAGCCCTTTTCTTCTCTGCAGACACTCGGACATTATTGCTCAGTTAAGGAACAACTTACTGATGTCTGCGCTTTCTGTAGTGCAGAATTTCAAAAAGGCTCCTGTACGAAAGCTGGATCACGGGGCTGATGTTTGTGTGCAGCAAGTTTAGCAGCCACTTCTGAGCGCCCATTCTAGTCCTGCCTCTCCATGCTTCCAATCCGGCTTCCTGTTAATGTGCTTAGGAAGGCAGCAGATGTCCCAAGTACTTGGACCCACAGCTTCCAAGAGGGAGACCAGTATGGAGTTTCTGGCTCCTGGCTTTGGCTTCCCAGCCCTAAGCTGTTGTGGACATATGGGAAGTGAGCCAAGAGATGGAAGATTTCTTTGTCTCTGTCTCTCCCTTGGTTGCTCAGCCTTTCAAAACATTAATTTTTAAAAGGCAGTATCTTATTTATAATGCCTAACTATCTGTCTGTTGCTAGAGAGTGGATTTCTGACCATCAGCCTCATTTACCTTTGGTTACAACTGACTTTGGTCTTCAGAATAACTTTTCCATTTCCCACATTCACTGCTACCACTCCTTAATACTACTGACTTGGCCTAATATCAGAATAAGTTTCCTAATGGCTTGGGTGTACAAGTTTCCAAATTGCCAATTCCTTCAGTCACGTTTTGTTACTATATTGAAATGCCTGCCATGGGCTACTTTATAAAGAAGAGAACCGTATTGCAGTGTATCCAGTTAAGCTGCCACCGGTGACCCTGCCATCCCATATGAGCCTGGGCTGGAGTCCTGGCTGCTCCACATCTAGTCCTGCTCCCTGCTAATGTACCTGGGAATGCAGCAGAAAATGGTCCGGGTGCTTGGGGTCCTGCCACACATATGCATGTCCCAGATGGACTTCCAGGCTCCTAGCTTTGGCCTTGACCAATTTTGGCTGTTGTGGCCATTTGGAAAATGAACCAATGGAAGGAAGATCTCTTTTTCTTTTCTCTCTCTCTCTGTTTCTGTAACTCTGCCTTTGAAATAAATAACAAATTTCTTCTTTGAAGAAAAGAATATAAGGGGGCCAGCACTGTGGCTCACTTGGTTAATCCTCCACCTTTGCCGCAAGCATCCCATATGGGCGCCAGGTTCTAGTCCTGGCTGCTCCTCTTCCAGTCTAGCTCTCTGCAGTGGCCCAGGAGTGCAGTGGAGGATGGCCCAAGTGCTTAGGCCCCTGCACCTGCATGGGAGACCAGGAAGAAGCACCTGGATCCTGGCTTCGGATCGGCGCAGCGTGCTGGCCGTAGCGGCCATTTGGGGAGTGAACCAATGGAAGGAAGACCTTTCTCTCTGTCTGTCTCTCTCTCTCTCACTGTCTACAACTCTACCTGTCAAATAAATAAATCTTAAAAAAGAATATAAGTTTATTTTGGCTTACATCTGGAAGTGCAAGGTTGAGAGAGTATATCTGGTGATGTATTTTTTCGCTGGTGAATTCACGAGTGGCCCATGTATCACAGTGTAGTCTCTATCCCTCCTCTTAGAAAGCCACCAGAATGCCATCAAAATCATATCAAGTTACCATCCTCTTCATATCTCACAGTGGGGATCAAATTTCAATACATGAACGCTTGGGGGAGACTCAACACCATACTCAAGGAATAGCATCAATGGAACAACCATGCATTTGTAGCCAGAGGTCAGATAAGGATAACCTGTCACAACACTGGCCCCCAAAACACGTTAGAACAGTGAGTCAGTGTTTCTGCCCACCAATGCCTTTGTATCAGCCATGGATTTTCCAGGTTATATTTTGACAGAGTCACTACATTCTCTTACTTCATCTTGGAGTTATCTGCCTGCCTTCACCTGAGCTTGTGACCTGGCTCCACCCAGCTGTGGGAGTTTTGCCAAGCGGCATATGTTGAGAACACACAACCTTCTAATGCAAGGCCATTGGCACTGTTCAAAGAAAGGGTCCAGAATTGCCATCCTGCTCCTTTTTGGTGCCAGACCTATGGGTTTGTTCTGAACACAGTCTAGCTTCACAGGCTTGGGAGCCTAGAACATTTATTTCCCCTTGGCCATGGTAAGGCTCCTTTAAAGTGATTTCTTCACAACTTGAACTCTGTTTTGTTCTCTTGTTTTCTACTCATTCCACATCATTGACAAACCAAACGATAGCTTCATGCAAGTCTTCATATGAGAGTACGTAAAATCAGCCTCTATCCACAAACAATAAACCCATAATGTATTTATATTAGTATGTTGTTCACTGCTTTCCTCTCCATAATTACAACATGATTACACAGGGAATGCCTTTAAAAATATGATGCCAAGGTATGGAACAAAAAGACAATGAGAAGAAATGAACAATGCAAACGAATCCATTTTGATTTCCTCTTTACTGCTAAACACAAGACTTGGTCTCTTCTGAAAGATTTATGAGGCTTCCTACCATAAAGGAGGCTGGATTATGGCTATGCTTACTTTATAAAATGAAATTCTGCCATCATAGGCAAGGGTTCATGGCTGTAATTATTTCAATGCTCTTCCAGGCAATGTGTCTTGCACAGCTGAGCCAAACCCTCCTTCACACAGGCAGGCCATTTCATAAGAAGTCTGAAAGCTCCCACAACTTTGTGTGACCTTGCATTGAATAACACTGGAAAATTGATTTGGCTCTAGTAATAAAAGACCGTCTGCATTATCTGCATTCTAATTATAATTAATATAACCAGGATAACTGCTGTATTATTTACGATTAGAGCTATGGTGAGCACAGTGTAATAATAATCTGCTACATAATTTTTTATTGATCTGATGGCTTTATTGCAGAAAAAACAAAATGCTACACCACTGCATAACTAAAATTGCCTTTCTTGACATGAGTGTTTAGGCAGAGGATTTCATTTAACATTTCTTTTATCTGATCAAATTCCTCTAGTTTTAATATCACAATAAGTGTGATGCTACGGGATCTTTCAATTTTCCTCTTGGGAAGACCTGAAGAACGGGCATAATTCATCCAGCCAGGTTTCCCATTCTTTGCTTACTGAGTATCATTAATTCCCTGACACAACAGTTGTCATGCATTTCATTAACAGGAATGGAATGAGCCTGAAGAAAGAAGTAAGGGAATGCTGTCTCTCACCCTAAATGAACTCTCCCTTTGGGGATGATGTCTAATGTAGTATACATGAATGTATCTTTCTTTAACAGAATGCTGTCAAGTTGTGCTTTTAAAATATTATTGAAGGAGTTTTGGGGAAAGCTAGAGATCTTTAAGAACATAGCTAACAGTGTCCACCATTCTCTATTCTCATGTCTAAAAGCTTTGCTTAATGTACATAATAAACTGAAAAACATCGCCTGCAGAACAGTGAACAACAAAGAATGGTGAAAAAGTACTCAAAAAGATATACATATATATATATATATGTGTGTGTGTGTGTGTGTACATATATATATATATATATATGGCTTGCATTACTCAAAGAGATTCAAATCTAGTAATCATATTTTTGACGTATACTTTTAATAAATATTGAGCATATCGAGAGATAACATTTTAAAAGCTGTTTTGTTTAAAACTGGTTAGCTTTGTAAAACTTTTAACATTCAGCAATATCTACTACATAAATTTTACAGTTGGTTTCACCTAAGTAGGTTAACATTTGCAAATCAAGCCTTAAAATACTTAACTGCTTTCACAATATCATCAAATGGATTTCGATCTCCACACACTGTTTTGAAAAGTCTATTCAAATCACATTTCACAGGTTTATAATAAGTTTCCTGCACATTATCTCACTTGATCTTAACAGCAACAAATCATGTCAGGTATGGCAGACAAGGGTTCCCTCTTGACAGATGTAGAAATTGAAGCTTGAACAGCCGGGATATGGAAAATTCACACTTACACTTTTATCTTCTGACCTATGATCATGAACTTTTTCTGTAATACCATGCTCTTTAATGACTTATTTTATCTGAATTAGGTAATTGGTGAAATGATGCTAAGTCCCTATAGAATATATCTATTTTTTATAAAAGTATAAAAATTATTAAATAAAAACTCTCTAGGATGAGTGAGACTTAAGAGATTCCTACAAATAACGCCATCACACCACCACCACCATCATCAGGGTAAAATTATAAATGCTAGCTCATAATGGCCCAGAATTAAAAGAGCTAGGCTTACAGAGAAACTGTAAGTTGTCTAATGTCACATAGCAGGGTAGCTGTAGATTGGTCCTGAAACTGACGTACATAAAATCGGACTTTGTGCTCTTGATAGCTTCATTTCCCTCAGGTATCATCTTCCCTAAAATAGATCTGTGGAGACCAGTTTATAATTATCTTAACAAAGAAATAAACTCCATATGTAATTTTCTATTATTTTTGTGGCTGAAAGGACAGTACCAGAAGCATACAATGTATTGTCAGAGTAGCATTCAACTCTCAAAACTCTCACAGACATTTACATTGTTATTCAAACAACTCAGACTTTTATGTGCTAGCCATGATACCATGAATAACTTCAAACTTATTACAGCGAAGGGACACTGACTGCTACTTTGAAGATTATACCTTTGTGCTTGTACTTGTTTACTAAGAAATTTACCTCTTTTGGGTGTTATAAAATGGGGGGAGGTTCTGACAAAATATATGATACGTGATTCTTAATGAATTTTAGATGTAGTATATATAATTAAGCACTGTTGCTATAAAAATAGGAAACTGTGGTCTTTGAAAAATGCTAGAAAAAGAAAAATTTATTTACTTAATGTTTATTTTCATCTACTTGAAAGGCAGAGCTACTGATAGAGTGACAGTGAAAATGAGAGAGAGAGAGAGAGAGAAAGAGAGAGAGAGAGAGAGAGAGAATCTTCCATGTGCTAATTCACTCCCCAAATGCCTGCAGCAACCAGAACCAGACCAACTGAAGCCAGGAGCACCATCTGAGTTTGCATTTGGCAGGAATCAGGACCTGAAGCAGAGGTGAGACTGATTCGAAGGTGCCTCAGTATGGGCTGTGGGAGTTCCAAATGGTGCCTTAATCTGCTGCAACACAATGTCTGTCCCTCAAAGTATATTTATGTTCATTTCTGGTACAAGTGGTCTTCTTCCCAGTCCACTTGCTTCTTTTAGAGGTACGTGAAATGAGAGTTAAAAAGAGAAATTTAACAGGCAAAGTGTCCTTCTCAGTAATAAGTTTTAGCAGTTTCCACCTAAGTTATCTTCATTATCTGATTAACAGCAATCAGAAACACGGAGAAACCCTTTTTTACCGGATTGGAAAAGATGTGCCCACAGTATGTTTTCTTGGAAGTTCTGTTATCAGACCAATCTGATAACAGGAAAACCAGTGTCATATCCTTCCTATGCTAGTCTGTTTCTCGTCAAAATACAGGGAGTAGGTCGAAAAATAGAGTAAAAAATAATTTCCTGATATGTGCTCCTAATTTTATACTTTCATTTAAAATGGCTTTAAAGTTTAGAAATCTGCTATTTGCAACATTTACATTATTCTAAAAATTCTAGCCCATGAATAAGATAGGAAACAAAAATAAGCACTGTAACTGAGAAAGATGGTAAAAAATTTATTATTTACAAACTAGAAATAGAGAAAAATAATATCAAATTTAAAAATCAATGGCAGTCTTCTGTATGACTACTAGAGAAAAACATAGTTGCTTTGAAATTTCATTTTAATTACAATACAACTGCTCAATGAATGGAAATATGTTAATGAGAAAAATGTATGGCCAGAATGAGGAAATGTATGGATCAGAATTTAATAATATAATGAAATGAAAGAAAGAAAATGTTGAACGCTAATTAGCTTTCAAATCGATCTATAAATGTTTAATACTAAGTTAATCAAGATCCCATCAAGTAGTTTTTTTTTTTTTGGCACTGAAGTATATTATTTCTTTCTTCTGGTAGAATAAGCAGATGAAAATAAAAAGAATCTGTTGAGGAAGAGTAGCACAAGATACTATGTTGAAACATACTGGGGCAGGTGCTTGGAGCAGCAGTTAAGATGCTGGTTAGGGTGTCAGCATTGCATATGGGAGAGCCGGGGTTTGAATGCCAGTTCTTCTGATTCCAGCTCTCTGCTAACGCACATTTTGAGAGGCAGTGGCGATTGCTCAAGCAGTTGGTTCCTGAGAACTCCCTGGGAAACCATGACTGAGTTTCAGGTTCCATCTTTTGTCCTGGCCCAACCCTGGGTGTTGTGAGCATTTGGGAAGTGAAATCTGTCTCTGCCGCTTCCTGTCTGTCCTTCTACCTTTTAAATAAGCAAATCTAAATTTAAACAAAATTTAAAGCATGCTATTAAGATATAAGATCAAATCAACATAGTACATGGATAAGGAAAGACAAATGTATAGAAAAAATTATTCCTAAATAAGAGTTTAGAATGTATATGAATTTATTTGCTTGAGGAAGCAAATCACTTTACAGAACACCACATTTTGCTGCAAAATAATTATTAATATAAATTATTAATTAAAAATGAGTTTCACAAATGTTGCCAGTTGCAGTTTAACTTTATCAATTCTCAGCTTACCGGTTTAAATTCTATAATAATTAAGATCTCAAGCAAGTATATTGGAAAAATTTATAATATACAGAGATTTTTAAAGTTAGCCTCCATTGGTCAATCTACCCTTGATTCCAGAAGTTAGGTAGTGAATTATCAAAGAAGTAAAAGATGAATCATTTAGTCAAACCAAACAACATTTATTTTAGTAACAAATCTAGATGTGATGAATTTATTTTTAAAAGGTGGCAGTTGGGAGGGTCTGAGTTTGGTGCAGTTGTTATGAAATGGCTATCACATATCAGAGTTCTGGGTTTGACTCCTGGCACCACTTTTGATTTCAACATCCTGCTAATGCACCCTTGGGAGGCAACAGAGGATGGCTGAACTAGGTAGGACTTTGACACCCACATGGGAGACCTGAATCTTGTTCCAGGCTCCTGGTTCCAGCATGGCCCACCATTGGTTGTTGTGGGTATTTGGGGAGTCAATCAGTGGATGAAGATCTCTCTCTCTCTCTCTCTCTCTCTCTTTCAGTCTCTCTGCCTTTCAAATAAAATGAAAACAAATTTTAAAAATTAAGGGCAGCATAGAGTTTTACTGTTCAGTGGAGGACAGTTTACTGAGAGGTAAGTTTGACAAGTATGAAGACACACATACATGGAATGTCACTGCACAATTTGAGTTCTTAATCAGGGATGAGACAGGTGTTTCATGGATGTTCAGTGTTGCTTTGCTTCATAATTTACATACACTGTGTTAATATCACAGATAAAACAATACTTTGTAAAAGCACAGGAGATACAATCTCAAAAGGACATAAAAAGAATAAAATTCAGCTGGATTCTGACTCTTAACTGAGTTAGAACAATAGCATTCTCCCTAGCTAATGTTACCACTGACTTTCCTGAGATTTCACTATTTATCTGTCAAACAGGCTCTTACACTCTTAAAGTTTACGGCGAAAAAGAACTCAGGCAATTTGGCAATGATTTTCTGCAAAGTTGTTTCCCATCACCTTTTCTCAGCCATGTAGGAAGAAGTGCTGATGAAGCTACTGTAGATGACACAGGCAGTGTTGGGGTGTGCTCACAAGACCTTTCTTTGCTTCTAGAGCGGCAGTCCTCTACGCTCAAGAGAGAGGAGAATCATATTTGTAAACATTGCCTGAAAGATCATAAGCGGATTACGGTCACTGACCCCATCACGTTTATCAAAACACTTGATCCTAAGCTGATGGATCTAAATATAAATACGATGAAGGATTCAATGAGATTTCTACAAAGTAATCCTTCTGTATATAAAACACACACACACACACACACTTCCCTTAAAATGAAAAGTTAAAATAAAAAAATATAATTCCGTTATAATTTAGCAGCATTATCATTACATGTGTTTCTCTAGTGCTTTTGCTCAAAACAGGGCCTTAAACTATGTTATTTTAAAAGTAAACTGAGGGGCAGGTGTTTGGTGCAGTGGTTATGATATTGCTTGAGTGACTACATTCCATAATGGAGGACCTGGTGCAAGTCCCCACTCCTCTGTGCTTTGAATCCAGCTTTCTGGTAAAATGCACCCAGGGAGGCAACAGATGATAGCTCAAGTAACAGAGTCCCTGATACCCATCTGGAAGATGCTGAGTCTGGGCTCCTAGCTTTGGTTTGGCGCAGGCCTGGGTGGATGGAGGTTTGATCTCTGTTTCTCTGCCTTTCAGATAAAACAAAAATTTTAAATAAACAAATGAACTAAGTGAACTTAAAACATGAGTCCTGAGTAGTCGATGTAGTAATAATAATTCAAATGTCTTGAATATTCAAGTAGTAATAATAATTATAGTTAATGACAATTTTGGTGGGAACTGGGATACATGATGATATTATGAGAACAATGTCTGTATCTACAGTGTCCTGCATTAGTTTCATGACCTTTTATTCACTAAATCTTTCCAAAGACTTCCCAGAAATGGAAAACATTATCTTGCAAGATAGTCACTGTAAAAATAATGTATGTATTTATATAACTAGTTTATTATTCTTTATACCCTATCTTGTAGCAGCCAAAACATTCCAGATATGGGCCTCAGGTTAAACGGGTATAAAAGCAATGAAATATTTCAGCAACTTGGTTATACAGACTAGCAGGCAATAAATTATGTGGCTATTGACTGAATTACTCATTCATTCAAAACAATATTAATGTTCTAAACACTGTCAGGTGTTTACTATCCAAAAAAAGTTAAAATTCTGTATTTTTTGGATTCAAATGGAGTTGACAAAATAAAGCCTTAATATTTTGCAATAAGAAAAAGAAAACAGGTGCCAGTGTTGTGGTGCAGCAGGCTAAGCTGCTGCCTGCAATGCAGACATCCCATATTGCCTCTCATGTGAGAAACCCAGATGGAGCTCCAGATTTCGGGCTTCATCCTGGACCTGTTCTGGCTGTTGTGACCATTTGGGGAGCAAACCAGCAGCGCGCTCTCGCTCTTGCTCTCACTCTCTCTCCCCATCTGTGTCTTTTTCTCTATCCTCTTCAAATAAATTAATCTTGAAGAGAAAAAAGGAAACAACCTATTCTAGCTGAGAATTAAATATATATATCATCACTTACTATGATTCACTCTTTAATAAAGTCAGTAGGTTTGATGAACTAGCCATAAAACTTCCTCTGCATGTTTTAAAACCTAGTATGTTTTAAATCCAGTTTTTTTTATAACTATGGTCTCCATCATGAATAATTCTCATAATTCTGAAAAGAAAAAAAAAAACAGGAGAAATAAAAGATGTGGACAAAAATGTTACTCCCACATTTTTCTTAAGAAAAGGATAATTTTACTGCTTGAAGTAGTTTTTCCTGTTGTAAGAAAATGCAGGTCAGCAAAACTAGCATACTGAAATGTCAGCTCAGTCATCTTTTCCATGTCTGCCTCACACTGGCTTCTGCTTTGCAAGGTAGAGGAAGCTAATTTAGTGGCTAGAGCTAAATTAGACTCCTTAATTGACATTTTACTTTCATCTAAAATTAGGCCTGCACATGTTTAAAAGTCCTTTTTATTTTGAATGAATTAGAGAACAGCTTGTAAAGGTCTGTAAGATCAGAAAGGGTAGTGAGAGCAAGCTCAGTTGTGCTTTCTCCCAATTTGGAAACTGCTACATAAGTAAGGTATACGTACTGAGAGAAGCCAATTGTCTGTTCTAAAGCCTGAATTAAGTAGCCTGGGTCCTTCCTAGATGATCTACCTCAGTGGTGTTCAAATATTTTGTCCTTTGGCCGGCGCCGTGGCTCAACAGGCTAATCCTCCGCCTTGTGGCGCCCGCACACCGGGTTCTAGTCCTGGTCGGGCGCCGGATTCTGTCCCGGTTGCCCCTCTTCCAGGCCAGCTCTCTGCTGTGGCCAGGGAGTGCAGTGGAGGATGGCCCAAGTCCTTGGGCCCTGCACCCCATGGGAGACCAGGAGAAGCACCTGGCTCCTGCCAGTGCGCCGGCCACAGCGCGCCTACCGCGGCGGCCATTGGAGGGTGAACCAAGGGCAAAAAGGAAGACCTTTCTCTCTGTCTCCCTCTACTGTCCACTCTGCCTGTCCAAAAAAAAAAAAAAAAAAAAAAAAAAAAAAAAAAACCTTTCTCCTTTCTCTCTCTCTCTCTCTCTCACTGTCCACTCTGCCTGTCATAAAAAAAAAAAAAATTGTCCTTATACCCCACTACATTTTCAAACACTGAGAACCCCAAAAGGCTTTGGTTTATGTGGTTAAGTCCACTGACATGTATCACAATAGAAATCATAGTTAAGACACATATAAACTACCTAGATAAAATCCACTTAAAAATAATAGGAAAAACATGACATGTTAATGTAAATAAAACACTGTAATAAAAGTAACTATTTTCAGAACAAAAAAAATTGAGAACTGGCACCAGATTTCATTTTTGCAAATCTTAATATCATGCTTCATAGAGTATGTTTCTGCTATTGTATGTGGTTTTGAGTGAACATGAAGGGGCTTCAAAACATCAACTGAAAAATGGAATTAAAAGCTAAATTATTTGGTACAAATTTTTTGAAAATCCAAGCATGATTTTTTTTTTCAGATTTATTTATTTATTTGAAAGTCAGAGTTACACAGAGAGAGAAGGAGAGACAGAGAGGGAAAGTCTTCCACCCGCTGGTTCACTCCTCAATTGGCCACAATGGCCAGAGCTGCACTGATCCAAAGCCAGGAGCCAGGAGCTTCTTCTGGGTCTCCCACACTGGTGCAGGGGCCTAAGGACTTGGACCATCTTCTATTGTTTTCCCAGGCTATAGCAGAGAGCTGTATCAGAAGTGGAGCAGCCGGGTCTCAAACTGCTGCCCAAATGGAATGTCGGCACTACAGGCGGTGACTTTACCTGCTACACCACAGTGCCGCCCCCCCAAGATTTTTTCAAAATATGCCCTTTCCATTAACTTTCTGAAGCCCTCTATACAAAGTTGGAAAAGAGGGTGTACTTGTGGTCGATGGGTGGAAAATTGGTTAAGCTGCTGTGTGTGATGCTGGAATCCCATATGGGTGCCAGTTCGACTCCTGGATGCTCCACTTCTGATCCAGCTCCCTGCTAATGGCGTGGGAAAAGCAGTAGAAGGTGGCTCAAGTCCTTGGGCCCTGCACCCATGTGTGAAACCTGGAGGAAGCTCCTGGCTCCTGGCTCCTGGCTTCAGCTCTGGCCCAGCTCCAGCTATTGCAGCCATTGGAGGAGTGAACCAATGGATGGAAGATCTCTTTCTCTATAATTTTGCTTTTAAAATAAATAAAATAAATCATTGCAGAGAAGAGGGTGTATTTTATTTTTCTAGATTATTTGGTGAATCTTTTTTGATACAATGCTACACTCCTAAAGATGAACTGCAGTGTGCAACTGAACACTGCACCAAGAATTTTTCATGCTCTGTTAAGTCCACTTCCCTATGTAACAGTCTGAACGGAACTCTATGTACTATTTTATAATATATATTGGTCATTTAATCAATATTGTTCCCTTGAGTTATGAAACCTACCAAACATTAGCACATTTCATTATATACCAACAAAAAGTCACATTCACACTATCATTGCCAATGTCTTTAAATAACTTTAAATTACTGGAAATCTGTCAACTTCACAGTGGTAGATAATCTGAATTTCCAAAATTCTAATTTTTGCTTGAAAGTTTGATTTTATCACTGGCAATAAGTGCTGTCAGTTGTTTTCCTTGAAGCAATATGCTCAAATCATTTATTTCTGAGAAAATATCAACCAAAAGCCCATATTTAAATCATACATTTTGTCTGTTAAACGTTCTTTCAAGCAGAAATACTGTTTTATGAAAAAAAAGGCTAAATCCACTATTAATTTAAGCAGGCAAGTAAGTTTTCTGGAGACAATCACGGCACTTCAATATGAAACAAGAGTGTTTTATATGTTTACATTTTGTCCAAAAGAATATTAAAATGTTCATATTCAAGAGTTTAGATTTAATAACATCATCAAATTTTACTGCTCCACCAAGAACATTTTTTAGAAAAAGGTATTTATTTATTTCAAAGACAGAGTTACAGGAAGAGAGAGAGAGAAAGAGAGAGAGAGAGAGAGAGGTACCGATCTTTTATCTGCCGCTTCACTCTCCAAATGGCCACAATGGCTGAGACTGGGCTAGATTGAAGCCAGGAGCCTCTTCCCAGATTTCCCATAGGTGCAGGGACTCAAGCACAAGTACTGGGCCAACTTCTGCTGCCTTTACAGGTGCACTAGCAGGGACCTAGACCAAAAGTGGAGCAACTGGGACTCGAACTGGCACTCAAATGGGATGTCAGCATTGCAAGCAGCAGCTAAACCTGCTATGTCACAATGTTGGCCCCAATCAAAAACATTCTTAAAGTGGTTAAGCTACTACTACTGAGCACCGGCTTAAGTCTAGATTATTCCACTTCCCGGCTAATGTGCCTGAGAAGGCAGATGAAGATAGTCCAAGTACTTAAGCCCCTGCCATCCATGTGGGATACCTGGATGGAGTTCCAGGCTCCTGGCTTTGACCATTGTGGACATTTGGGGAGTGACCCAGTAAATAGAAGATGGATCTCTCCCTCTCTATAACTCTTTCAAAGAAACAACTGATAAATCTTTTAAAAAGAACATTCTTAAGTAACATTCTTAACAAACATTCTTGTTTGTTTCAAGTGTATGGTGGTAAAAAATACTACTTCTGGTATAGACTGATGCCACTGACTTGAATCATACCAATGTTCTAGTAGCTTTAACCACCACTGCTTTTGCATAATCAGTGCAAATATCAAAACAATGGAAAAGGAATAGAACATCAGTAACATAACAAAAAAGATTTTGACCCCACAGTCTTAAGATCTCTGCTGGTCTGTGTTCAGAACTGCCTCTCTTTTGCATGGCACACAGAGGGAACCTGGTAGTTACATTTGCATTTGCAGTCTTCTGAGCGAATTTTCAATGCATGAACAGGGAGGGCAGTTTGTGGTGCAAAGAACAGAGGATAAGAATTTCACCAGAACCTTGTAGGTAGATCTTTTCAGGAATTCTCACACAAAAATCATTGCCCTGGGGAGCTATTCCTTGGAGTAGGTGTGTTATGGTAGACAAAAACATCAATAATCTTTGCTACCCATCTATTAATTTGGACACCAAATCACTGTTTGGCCCTCTGAGTAATGTCTTGATTATATCAAAAATGAGGTGTTTTCTTAGTTTCTTATTTTTCTTTTTTATTTATTTGAAAGGCAGAGTTACAGAGAGGCAAAAAGACAGAGTGAGAGAGAGGTCTTCCATCCACTGGTTCGCTCTCCAGATGGCCACAATGGCCAGAGATGGGCTGATCCATAGCCAGGAGCTTCTTCCAGGTCTCCTATGTGAGTGCAGGGGCCCAAGCACTTGGGCCATCTTCTACTGTTTTCCCAGGGCATTAGTAAGGAGCTGAATTGGAAGTGGAGCAGCTGGGACTTGAACCAGAGCCCACATGGGATGACAGCACTATAGGTGGCAACTTTACCTGCCATGCCACAGTGCCGGCCTCTTAGTTTCTTATTTTTCTAAAGAGAGCAAGGAACAACAGAATAAATGCGCAGTTGAGTTAAATGGCTGTGGTACCAATCAGGGGTTGGCACAAAATCACCTACCTTGTCCCCAAAACTCAAATTTGTTTCAGAGATTGATTATTAAAGCTAAATATCACAGTATAAATGCAAATACTGATTATTCAAATAATACTAATTTTAAATATTAATGGTTGGGCCGGTGCAATGGTGTAACAGGTAAAACCACCACCTGCAGTGCCGGCATGCTATATGGGTGCTGGTTTGATTTCCAGCTGCTCCACTTCTGATCCAGCTCTCTGCTATGGCATGGGAAAACAGTAGAAGATGGCCCAAGTCTTTTAGCCCCTGCACCCACATGGGAGACTTGGAAGAAGCTCCTGGCTCCTGGCAGTGGAGCCGTGCAGCTCTTAGCACTGCGGCCAATTGGGGAGTTAACCAGTGGATGGAAGACCTCTCTCTCTCTCTGCCTCTTATTTTCTCTCTGTGTAACTCTTTCACATAAATAAATAAATCTTTTAAAAATATCAATGGTTGACAATGCAATTCATTTAAAACCTCCTTAACTTTAAAATTCCTTAGCTATGATTTAACATTGTGATATAAATGCAGACTCTTGTTTCAGGTAGTATTTGTTCACAATTATATAGCATTTACCTTGCACCAATCATATGTATATTTAGCCCTTTAATCCTCAAATGACTTTACAAAGTAGAGCTTTTGTTTCACTTATTTCGCACTGAGGAAACCAAGTCAAAGAAGTTAGGTAATTGCCTTAGGACTCATAACTACCCAAGTGGCAGAGCCTGGATTTGACCCTTGTTAGCATGGATTCCAGGCTTCTATGCACTTAAATACTATGCCAGAAGCAAAACAAACCCTACAATGAGTTTTCTGTAAAATTTTCGTTTAGAGAAATGTCCCATTAATGAGTTGATTTGCTTCTTCAAAAAACAGATGCATCTTTAAACCACTTCTGGACAGAAGCCACAAACATTTCACGGATTCAGATTAAAATTATGATTTGATCAAGACGAGGGGCTATCTGAGAAACACTCAAATCTATTGCAGAGTGTTTTAAAGTAAATACAAGGAGCCAGCATTGTGGCACAGCAATTGTGCCTCTTGCTGTGATACCAGTATCTCATATGGTGCCAGTTTGAGTCCCAGATGCTCCATTTCCAATCCAGCTCCCTGCTAATGTGCCTGGGAAAGCAGTGGAAGATGGCTCAAGTACCTAGGCTCCTGGCTGCCATGTGGGACACCCAGATGAATCCCCTGGTCTCTGCCTGGCTCATGAGAAAATATCAGCCAAGAGCCCACATTTAAATCACACATTTTGTTGTGATTTAAACAAAGTGGCTAGCTGTTGCAGCCACCTGGGGGTTGAACCAGCAGATGAAGCTCGCTCGCTCTCTCTCTCTCTCTCTCTCTCTCTCTGCCTTAGTCTCTTCCTCTCTGCACAACACTTTCAAATAAACAAGTCTTTAACAAATGAAACAACAAAACAATGAACAGAAAACCCAACAATTACATTTTTGTTCCAACAGGATAAGGAAGCTTCTTTAGATAAATTTTCATTAAGTAGGCTTTTGCTCTTCATGATCCCAATAATTCCTAGTGCATCCCTTTGCTTTGTGCTCTGCAGCCTCAAGTGAGTCAGAACTGTCTGTCATCAGATTAGAATGAGGTAGCTTCTCAAACCGGGGTCCTCAGCCTTTATGCTATCCCCAAATGCATGACTGATATGGCGCTTGCAATTATGAACATTTCCTCCCTCCGAGCCGATTTCTAAAAATATGAAAGCATTTAATGTCAATAATAAAATTCCAGAGTTCCAGTGAAAATAAGGATTTTAGAAAATTTGACAGAATATCAATGCTAAGCGAATATTATGATGAAATTGGTGGTGAGAATAATAGAAGTGAGTGATATGGTGTAATGACACATATTAACATCCACGAAGAACTGCGTACATTGGTGAATCAATACTCATCTTTTCTGGAACCAGTGCATGATATTAAAACAAGAGAGACCAATGGATTTTAATTAATGGAGTACAAAATATCATTCACGTGATTTTGGAACTCAGTAAATTTTTAAAAACCCACACTTGTCAGTGTTGTTGATTTTATAGGAATACTCACAATTATCTAAAAAGGCTGTGGAAATACCACCTCCTTCATATTTTATGAGGCTAAATTTTCTTCATCTACTTCAATGAAAATGAGCTTATTTTTAGTGAGACTCCTCTGTCAAGTAGAGATGTATCACATATTCCAAGTGGGTATATTATTTTGACAAACTGACCATTAAATTTTCCTTTAAAAATAGTGAAATACTACTCCAGACTACTGAAGAAGAAACTAACAAGAATTCATGGTAAGAAAAAGCATAGCCAAGTAAAAGTTATGTTGAACTTACCTGAGAAGCTTATATTAGACCTATACATTTCATTTTAATTTCTTGTGAAAACTTGGCAAAATTAATTTGTCTTTGTGTTTCAACCTTCTCTTGCATAAAATGGGTTAATATCTTCCTCACATGATTGATGCACACATTCAGTGAGATGGTAAAAGCAAAACTGCTGGGTTAATGCAAGATGTTTTTTGAGTATTAGGTAAAATCATCATAATAGCCATTTTATACATACGCAATAAGAATTAAGTGAGAAAATGATAGGCTTTAATCTTCATGAAAGTAGAATTCTCATATTTCATCCACATTTTGCTTAGTACTCTGTTAACAGCTGGAATGAAACCTGCACATTGTAGGTACATAACAAATACCTGTTGAACAAATATGTGTAACAAGCAAAGGGATGGACTTAGATGCTCCAAGTGGTCTCTTAGGCCAATTCTATGAATGAGACAAAAATTGCTTTTGTATCCTTACTGTCCGTAATTCTTTTTGTATACTTATAATGAATGTATATTTACATATTTATCTTTGTGACTGTTATTTTGTCCCTGACTAAATTGTAAACTCCATGAGGACAGTGACAATGTCTGAATGGTTCTCCACTCAATCCCCAGTGCCTGGTACTGAAGGTATTTGATGAATAAAGCAAACTAATTTTAAAGGTTAGAAATGTGGTTCTTCTCATGGCAACACTATACTGAAGTGCAGGCTCCCAGGCACCATGTCAGCAGCCCTAAATTAGCAACAATCCTGACAGGCAACAATGCATTAGTTATCTGCATGCCACAAACACTGATGAAAGATAACAGAGCGTTCTGTAAGTGTTGTCTCTTATTGCAGGTGGAGTGCAGGAATTCAGAGGGAATCTGTGTTATCAACCTTACTCTTCTAGTGGGATGGAATCCCAGGAGCCCCAAAACCAGCCATCACCATTAGGGACAATGTCCCAGGAACAGCCCCCAAAAGATTCCACAGGGAGGCAAAAAGCACGATAGAGTACCAGCGTTTCATTTTAAGTAGATCCTTTAAATATATAGTATACTGAGTCATTCTTTTATCTGGTTGTCCTCCTCTGCTGGGGATCAGAAAGTTAATAATAAAAGCTAATTTTTTTGTTGTTGTTGTTGAAAGGGTTCTGCTTGGACCAACTTTGGGGCTACACATTAGGCCTAGTGTCATGGAGACAAAACAGAAATGCAGTGTTTGGATGCTGCAGCTGCTTCCTGCTTTCGCCAGCTTAGGCTGCTAAAGAAGGAGAAAAAAGGACTGTTGGAGCTAAGAAAGTTTAATACCTCAGAGCTGATATATAAGGTTATTATTTTGTCTTTTTGACAGGGTCCAGTGCTATTTTTACCCAGGTTGATACAGGGGTAAGGTTAGGACTTTAGAGAAAAATGGTGATTTATTTTAAGTGCTGTTTGTGCAGAAGCAGCTCCCTCCCACCCTCGCCTGCCAAACTCTCCTTTGTTCCTAATGTGAAAAGGCACCCTCTTCTACCTCTTACTTTCCTGAAAAACACACACTTGATAATCCCGCTAGCCAAACCCCTGACCTTTTGCAGAAATGCCTTCCTCTGCATCCGTGCATCTATTTGTTGGTGTCAGTCACTTCCATTCCTGCGCCCAGCCTCTCTGCCTCCTCCATTTCGGGTGTTGTTTCTCATTTAAATGAACAGTTGGATTCTTTTATTTCTTACAAGTGCTGGATTCGCCTTATCGCCCTCATTCCTTTGGGGGTTGCCAATTGGTTTTATCCACGGATGTATCATTTCTCATGCTTCCTTTTTTTTTCTCGCAAAGAGAAAGAACCTCTCCGTCAACAAGCCTCTCCGGAGTGGAAGATTAAAAACCTAGACATCACCTACCTTGCAGCGCTACTCCCAACTGGGTTGTGTAAAACTCAATTAAACGTGTCCCCATTGAATACTGCATTACAGTACATTAAACAGAAAATTCTTCAAGCGTGATGACAAAGCTTGAAACCTTGCCTCAAAGCTGTTCCTTGCAGCTTTCTTTCACATTTCAGTCTTTATGGTGCAGGTCTCCCGTTGATACAACTTCAGTCCAGCCATGAAAAAAAAAAAAAATCACAGAGCCCCACAGGCATTAAAGAGACAAGGGGGGGAAAGTGAAGCAGGCGTTGGTACTTCCCTGGAGCCCTTACTGAAATCATCCGACCAACAGACCACTGGAGGCTGAGAAGTCTTCTACAGGTCTGGGGGTCTAACAATGGAAAAGATAATACCCTTATTTGGGGCCTGGTGAATTTCATAGATTTCTTACTCTATCAAGAATGCTGTACTCCCCAGAACACATATTAGAAAGACACAGGATAAGGGATTTATGCAGACATATATTCACAGAAATGTAAAAAGCCAGCGAATGTTAGTCTCATTAGTCCCTTCCTCGAACAAAAGTACGAATGATTCCATATCCATAAAAAAATCCTCAAAGTTGTTATTAAATATAATCTTTGTCCTCCTGCTTTTGCTTCTTGTTCTTTTCCACAAATTTTGCTTAGAATCTGGGCTGTTAAGAAGCAATCCTCCTCTTAATTCATGTAACTGGGTTTTCAAAGCTTGTTTATGAAGCAAATCACACAGGTTTATAAAGTTCAGACTAAAACTTTTTTTCCCCTCCACATTATATTCACCTTATCACTAACCTCCCTTTTTTGATATCCAAAGCATTTATCTGCTTTTGGACTTGGGCACGGCAAAGCAGACCTCCAGACACAGACATCCTTCCCTTAGTGCCTGCCCACCTGCTGCTGCTGGGAATGAGAAGCCCAGACTGGCTTCCTTAGACTGCCAGTGTATATTTAAGACATTGTCTTACACTTTGTTTTTTTCCCTATTGATTGTCATGCATCTTATGTCTGTGGTATGATGCTTCCTAGGATATAATATTTGCTGTGAAGTTTGAAACATTTAATCTCAAATGCTATGTAGTATTAGAGTTTATTAACCTATATTAATGCTTTAAGAGGAAACACAAGAGCCATCTGATTATTTAAAGCTGAAACAATACTTTAATGTGGAGCTAGGGGGCATGGTGATACCAGAAGTTCCACTTTCAAAATTAACACATTTAGTTTTCATTATTTTCTAAAGTGTCTGTGTATACTGATATAGGCATATTTATACATTCATGTATATGCATATATATGTATATGTACACACACATATGCTTTGACATACTATCCTTATTGTCAAAGTAATTATCTAACACACCTACAATACTTGATCTTTCCCTAATGTCTTACTTTAAGTACTGGAGGGGTGGAGAAATCACTCTTTATCATCATTCTTCTACAATTCTGTTTGTAGCAGTTTTAGTACTGAAAGACGAAACACCACTGACTCTGGACTTGTATTACAAAGTTGTAAGCTCCAATACTTAAAATAGAAATGCAGCTGGGGTGCAGTTTGGCTGAGATTCCATTGTAAGGTTTTCCCCTGTGGGAACCACACTAGAGGCACGATCAGGCATTTTTAGAGATCTAAAAAAATGGCACATAAGTAGAAAACATCCCCTTATAGAGTACAAAACAAAACTAAACTACAACTTAATGTGCATCCAGCGACACTGGTATCCTGTGATTTGACTGATGTCTGTGACCTTGTCTGTGTTCCTGCAGAGCAGCGGTCCATGTACCTTTTACACGTAGAGCTCTTTGTTTAGAGGAACATTCAGCCTGTGATCATAATGTAAACTGAAAGTATGATATCACAAAAAAAGGCACAAAAGAAAAGATAGGGAAGAGGGAAGGAGGGAGGCTGAGAGGGAGGGAGGAGGGAGGAAATTATTGTCATATTCTTGGAATAATGTCTACGAAATTCATGAAATCTGCTTTCTACGTATTAATAAATAAAAAAGTAATAAAAAAGATCCTCTAAAATGTAGGACCATAGTTCTTTAGGCCTAAGATGACTCTGAAATCTAATCAACAAATATATTTGATTAACAGTTTCCATTTTCTTTATTCAAGAAAGTTTTCGAAGATTGGCTGACTATTCATAAGACAAGTTAAAAGGAAGAGCAACCTAAAGAGCTCTGGAAAGAATTTCTCTTCCTGTTCCAAACCCCATGCTAATATCAGGGTAATGCAAAAGATATTTTTTCCCATTCCAAGGCAGTTATGCTTCATAATGAATTCTAGCAGTCACTGAATCCTCATCCCATGAAGAACTTCAAGAAAGAAATCTTCATGTATAAAAAGCTTAAATTTATCTAGTTCTTTTACTTTTTAGAACAGGGTGGTTTGGTAATTTTAGAGACATTTAGAGACATTTTATAATTTAACTTCAAACAAATATCTATATAGCCTCTTCCAAAGAGTGAAAAGAAACCTTGTTATAGATAGTAGTCATTAAGTTTGTTTTATACCACCCTTCTCCCTTTTATAGTAAAAACAACTTATTCTTGTATTTTTAAAAGAATTGCCCATCCTCTAATATCAGTGGACGTTTTTGGCTGGCCAGAGAACCAATTCACTCCCTCATGTCTCATGTGCTTCCGTTCCAACATTTCTGAACATTTGTTTCAACTAACAGATCAACCACATTAGCTCATCATACTTTCAGAGTTGAAGGTTAGGGCACAGCGGCCAATTGCTGTTAACTGTATGATTTCTTGTTTCTCGGGGTTTTATTTTATTTGCTGTTGTCTAAAAACACATGAGCATTTTGGGTTCTGAGAAGTTTTGCAGAAATGTAATTCTCCAGCAAAGGTTCACACACTTCTATAAACTGCAAGTCAAACCATGGTCTAAGAATGTTCTTAATGGTTTAACTAATTCGCATAAGGAGTTACCAAAGCTATTACAGGATATTGTCTGCAGAGCCCATTTTCACAGCCTTCTAATTAAGTATACGTGTACCACATCCTTCAAGATTCATCTCTTCCTGATATATTTTATTCTTGTTCTCAGAACCCTGGTTACCATTACCCACTATTTCTCCTTTAAATAATTGTTTTACCTCTTGCCCATTCATTTGTCTTTCCAGTTATTCCTTTCATAGTTTCAATAGCCTATTAACTGATATAATAATGCTGATATTTTCCATGGCTTTGTCAGTTTTTATCCAGGGAATTGGAAGTGCTTTTAAGATAGCTCTGTTGCTTTGTGGAAGGCAATTAATAAGACAAAGAGAAATAAAGACCCGAAAAGCAAAGAAGACCAAGTATATTCCCACACCAAGACCATTGGAAAATCTTTAAATTTCATTCATCATTGAATCACTTTGGTTAGGCAGTCAAAAAGATAACTGATAGATTGGACGCTCAGGAAAATCTAGTGATGCAATTTCCTTTGATTCCTAGAGACTGACTAGGGCCAATAAGATTCAAAGGTCACTGAAATAAAAAAGCAAAGAATTTTGGCTTGTTTTTTTTTTTTTTTTTTTCTGACTGAACTTTCTTAGCTTCATATCATAACTCACCAGAAGCTTCCAAGCTCTCTCAATAAAAACAGTTCCCTGCTTTTGAGAAATCCATTGCTGTAGTTGTGAAAGGAACACCCAAATATTCATCAAAAGGAGAATGGATAAAAAACAAAAACATTTGCACTATAGTCATACAATGGAAATACCAGCAATACAGATAAACAAAATCACATTAGACAAAAGAAATCTGTTAATAGAAATCAACAGTAGCTGCTTTTTGAGACATAAAGGATATTTTTAGGGGTATGGGTTTACTCCATATCTTTTTTTTTTTTAAAGAATTATTTATTTATTTGAAAGGCAGAGTTTTACACACACACAGATCTTCCATTCACTGGTTCACTTCCCAAATGGCCACAATGGCTGGAGCTGAAACCAGGAGCCAGAAACTTCTGAGTTTCCCACATGGGTGCAGGGGCCCAAGGACTGGGATCATCTTCTGCTGCTTTCCCAGGCTCATTAGCAGGGCGCGACATCAGAAGTGAAGCAGATGGGACTCAAACCTGCACCCATATGGGATGGTGACGCTGCAGGCAAGGCTTGGCCTACTACACCACAGCACTGGCCCCTATTCCATATCTTGATGTACTCTTAAGATGTGTGTACTTCATTATTATTATTAATTGTAATATGAACTTAAAGACAGATGAAGGAAACTACAATCAATTGCATTGTAATTTTCCTGAAAATGTTTTATTTATGTTTTTATTTATACAGTAATTTATCTCTGACCTTTCAGTGTTTTGCAATATGATTCTTTTTTATTTAGATTCAAATGATCAGAGCCTCAACTGTTTCATTAATTCGGTAGGCATGTCAATTTTAATATGAATCAAAGGTAAATGAATGGGAAAGAAAGAATCCAATTTTATTCATAGGCAATGTTGTGTTGTAGACAAACCAAGGTTCCAATTCTGACTCTATCCTTTGCTAGCTATATAATCTTGGCCTTCTCAATTTTTTTACCTGAACTAATTATAGCAACCCTTGTAGAGTAACCAAAAAGAGCAGATAATGTATGTAAGGTTTGCTATAAAGCTGTAAATTTTACTTTCTCTATTTCACCTTTTAACTCTGTATGTTTTATCTTTGTATGGTTAGCTACTTGTTTATTGAAATAGGTTTGCTTCAAACGTAGTTCTGTTAGGCATGATTCAAAAGTCAGCAAGGTTGCAAAAAAATCACTACCATGAAATACAAAATCTTGTAAGGATAGACAAGAATTAAGAATGAGAGAGCTACCAGATAATCTTTCCCTTTGAATATAAATTTCTACCTTTTTTGTTGTTTTCCAACCAATATCTGATTTTTAGACTCAAGAAACTAGGGTTAGAAAAGGGAAAGGGAGAAGAAAGAAGTCAAATCTTCTTATTTAACAAATATTTTTTGAGTGTTTCTTACTGGCCAGGTATTGATCCCAAATTCTCTCAGTCCCTAGGAAATATGTTGTAAAATCAAGAATCCTGTATTCTGTAATTGTCATTCTCTGTTTTTGGACTAGCTACCACATAAAAATCTTTGAAAAACTCCCCAAGTTGTTTTTTTTTTTTTTCCCAAGTTTTCTAAAACTTCTCAAGTTCTATTAACCTCTCAACAGAAGCAAACACAATAACGGTCTCCTTCCTGCTTTTGAGAGCAGCTGAGATTCCTCTGTTGACTGAGCCTATAGGATCGAACTTAAAAGACCAGAAGCAGGGAGTTCCCATTAAGAGTCATGGCCTTGCAGTATTACCCCTCCTATCCTCCCCACAAAGCCAGAATCTTCTGACCTGTGGGGCATGGTGTGAGTCTCATCTGTTTTCTTAAGCACTTCTTGGCTAGGCACATAATACTGTGATGTTGGGAGAGAATGACAGAGATGTATTTACAGCTGATCAAAATACCCACTTAATGTCTGAAGACTAATGGCCAGTGTATTGATGTGACAGAACATGACTTTAATGTTCAGAAATGTACTGGTATTTTACGGGGGAAAAGGACAAATAATTCTTCATTGAAAAAGCCACTAATTTTCAGTAAGGAAATCTCAGAGCACAGACTTTTAGGGTGCAGGAAGGTTTCACCCACAAACTCTTTTTTTTTTTTTTTTGTCTTCTTATTTGGTTTCATACAAGGGAGGCGTGTGTGTGTGTGTGCCCCCCCCCCCCAAAAAAAAAAAAAAACAGACTTTGAATCAGTTTATTGTTTATTTTTGGCTCCCTAACCAAAAATATTATTTCATGGGTTTAGAGTTTACTGTGTCTTTTGTTCTTTCCAATGCCTATAAAATTGTCTGGCACATAGAATACCTCAATAAATAGTTACTGAATGAATGAAGGAATGAAAGAATGAGTTAAGAGATAATGAATGAAATATAGAGGTGGATCTAGTTTGAGCTGTACCACTTGACAGGTTTGCCTGAAAAAGTCACGTAAGCTCCAGTAACCTCAACCATCTAGTCCTAAAGTGAGGATGGTCACATTGCTTTTCACAAAGGAGTTCTCAGGGTTTAATGGTCCTGTGCAGAGGAGAGTGCTCTGTTTGCAGTGAGAACTCACTGTAGCTGGATATCCTTCTTTCCTTACACATACTCTCCCTGACTGTGTAATGACTTAACATGTTGTTATAATGGCAGAATGTAATGTAAATTGGATGATTCCGTCTAAGATGCTGGCTACTTTTAAATAAAATGAAATGGATGCGTAGCATTGCTTGTAACAAAGCATTGTTTGTTATTCTAGATTTTTCTGACACAAATACCCAAAGTAAGAAAATAATGTCTGACTTTATAAGGATAATTGTAAGTTGATGAAATAAACATGTAATTAATAATTTCTTTATGGTTTGACCACTACTACCAGTATCATAAACCAACTCAACAGGGACAATTTTATGGCTTTGAACAAATTCCATTTTTTTACTCCAAGGATTTTATTTTTCAGTACCACATAAATAAGTTGCTTTCAACCTAAATGTAACAGTTTATTTGAGAATTTATTTGAATAATCAAACATATCTTTTTTGGCTACAAATAGTTGGAAACCAAAAACTCAAATAAACCTTATATCATAGTAAAGGCTATAACAGAGGACTTTATTTAATGGGGTGAGGAAAATATTTCCTGATTTTTTTATTACTATAGGGCAGATCTGACACCATTAGTTTCACTTCTGTCATAAATATAGACAAGTCGAATTTGACAGGCACCACTGTAAAATAGGTTATAGATAAGTTCAGGCATCTCTCCTTCCACACAGACCTTTTGCACTCAGTTCTGATGGGGCTGCTTGAATAGAATGACCAAGGTTTGATTTTAGGCTTCTAGGTCACAGTTTCACCTTGACAACAGTTCTTTCACTTCCAGCAGTAACATTTGCTAGGATCCCTAAGGTGCTTTCATTTTTGTAAGTAGTGTATGAAAAAAAAAAAAGGTAAGGAAAAAAAAAGATAAATCTTAATTCACATGCTGCAGGACTATCTCTGTGTCTCCAGCACAAAACTTCAAATCCAATCCAAGAACTGGATGTGTATTAGAAGTCTGCAGATTTAAACCTTGTCCACCATGATCAAACTGGATTTATGGAGCATCATAACTCTCCAGACGCCATCCAGCAGCTTATTAATTTAATAGACTCCTGTCCATTCACTGATGTTCCTGCCCTGACAGTCTCTCAAGATAAGGCGAAAGCCTTTTGACAGGACAGAGAGCATATATATTTTCTTCTGTTTTCTCGTGGATGGGGTTGTCGACAACTTGAAATGTGTGGCTCAGCAAATTTGGTTTTTTCCCTTCCCTTTTTTCCCCTTTTGCTTTGCAGGAAGGATGACAGAGGCAAGCCTCCTGAGAGCTCCAGGGGTCAAGGGGCCTGTGTTTCCCCTAAGTACTTATTTAGCATTTTGTTTTGCAATATAACAATGCCTTGATTTAAAGGCACACAGGCTTGGAGGGGGCACTTTTACCATGAAAAGAAACAGTATTACAATTTAATGTCTAATATAAATTAAGAGGTATTGTAGAGAAGAGAGAAAACAGCGATCAACAGTCCTATTAAACAGTATGGCACTTTTTTTTTTCCTTTCTTTTCTGCAACTCCAGTTGTGGGGACAAAAGGGAGTGCCACTAAAAGCACTCAACATTTTTCCTTTTTCTTTTATGATATTCACATGTTCTTTGTTATTTGCCTCTAACATGCAAATATACTCATAAGCAAGAGTGCACAGCAAGGTTAACTGTTTCTACCCCACAGTGTACCCTTCTGTTGAAGTTGGTCAGGGTCTCTTAGACCATAGTTTCCCAAACTTAAAAGTGCATTCAGGAGCCAGTGCTGTGGCATGGCAGGTAAAGCTGCTGTCTGCAGTGCCGCCATCCCAAATGAGCACCAGTTTGAGTCTGGGCAGCTCCACTTCAGATCCAGCTCTCTGCTATGGCCTTGGAAAGCAGTAGAAGATGATCCAAGTCCTTGGGCCCCTGCACCAGCCCAGGAGACCCAGAAGAAGCTCCTGGCTTCTGATATGCTCAGCTCTGGCCCTTAAGACCATCTAGGGAGTAAATCAGCAGATGGAAGACTCCTCTCTCTCAAACCTCTGCCTCTCTGTAGCTCTGCCTTTCAAATAAATAAATCTTTTAAAAAAAGTGCACATTAATCAACATCATCTGGGATCTCGTGAGAGTGAAGTTACAGATTCAGTGGGTCTGGATGGGGTCTGAAATTTTACATTTCTTTTTTTTTATTTTTTTAAAAGATTTATTTTTATTTATTCAAAAGAGAGTTACAGATAGAGGTAGAGCTAGAGAGAGAGAAAGGTCTTCCATTCTGCTGGTTCACTCCCAAAATGACTGCAAACTAAGTTGATCTTCTGTATATAATTAAAAATGAATCTTAATGTAGAATGGGATGGGAGAGGGATGGGATGGTTTGCGGGTGGGAGGGCGGTTATGGGGGAAAAACCACTATAATCCAAAAGTTGTGCTTTTGAAATTTATATTTATTAAATAAAAGTTTTCGAAAAAAAAAAAAAAAAAGGCCAGAGCTGCACTGATCTAAAGCCAGAAACTGGAGTTTCTTCCAGGTCTCCCAGGCGGGTGCAGGGCAAGAACTTATACCATCTTCTACTGCTTTCCCAGGCCATAGCAGGGAGCTGGATTGGAAGAGGAGCAGCCGGGACTAGAACCGGTGCCCATATGGGATGCAGACACTGCAGACTAGGGCTTTAACCTTCTGCGCTACAGTGCCGGCCTTTCTAGCTAGATGTCCATACTGAGAATTGGCAGAATACATATTAAATAGCAATACAGTAGTCATTTTTTTTTCCAAAATGGGGTAATTTAGATATGGACAAACTATACTGTAGTATCAACCAAGATAAAACACAACTTGAACAGATCGCAAAAGTTAACAGGTTCTTACAGACACATAGCAGGGCTTCAACCAATATCTCAATGATTTGAAAAACAAATGGACCCCAACTTTCATGTAATGGCTCGCTTTTTGTATCACCTTGCTTCATTGTTGAATGTGAGCAAGGATGATTATATTTATTTCTCTTGAGATACTTAACTTTTATAAAAGTCTATGTTTTCATTTATTTATATGGAGAGACAGAGAGAAGGAGAGAGTAAGAGAGCTCCCATTTGACAGTTCACTCTCTAGGCTTGCAATGGCCAGAGCTGGCCCAAATGTCCTTCAACCAACCACTCTATCAAATCATTTTGATCTGACAGATAAGAATATTTGACTGGAAACATGCTACACTTTTATCTATAAACCTATAGTCAAAATACAGCAGCACAGAATAAGTTATACTTAAGATTTCATTTGCATAAAAATAACTTTTGACCCAGAGAGGCTTCAAAGTGTTACTTACTATTTTATAGACAAATTAAGTATCTTTTAGGTGGGAGAACAAATATCATGCATTACTAATTTGTTCAAATTCATTGTGAAAGCAAGTATTCACTATAGGTGCTGGTGCTATGGCTTAATGGGTTAAGCTGTTCCCTGTATAGTACTCACTATAAATATTTGAGACGGATTCCTAAAACTTCTAAAATTTTGAATTTTCTTATGATTCTTTAAAATGTATTTGAAAGAAAGAGCTTACAGAGAGAGAGAGAGAGAGAGAGAAGAGAAGAGAAGAGAAGAGACAAGGAGAGGAGATGAGAGGAGAGGAGAGGAGAAGAGAGACCGAAAGAGAGGTCTTCCATCCACTGGTTAGCTCCCCAAATGGCCGCAATGCCCAGAGCTAGGCTGATCCAAAGCCAGGAGCCAGGGGCTTCCTCTGAGTCCCCAACATGAGTAGCAGGGGCCCAAACACTTAGGCCATCCTTTCCTTCTCTCCCAGACACATTAGCAGGGAGGTAAGTCAGAAATGGAGTAGCTGGACTCAAACCAGCACCCATATGGGATACTGGTGTCACATGTGGCAGCCCCACCCACCATGCCACAACACCAGCTCCAACTCTGAGTTCTTGAAAGACTGCACAAACTAATCTGAGTGGTTGAGAATCTTTACTGACAATGTTGACCAGTTAATGATGTGGAGAAAACCTGGCTTAATGTAATTCATTCTTATTGAAGTTTAATAGGAGACAGATATAACAACATAAATAAACAAAAAGACCTTATTTATTCACATGCAGTGCATGTATTTCTGATCCATTCCCTTGGTTGGGCTATTCTTGCCTGCAACATGACATTATTCTATCTTGGGTGACCCCACTGTGGTCTGGCAGTACTCACAATCCTCAGACAGACTAATGAGAATGTATCTTTTCCAAAGCACTAGTGTATGTCATGGCAGAGAAGGTGACCTTTAAAGCTTAAAAAAAGCCTTCAAAAATGCAGTTGACTTCTACACCAAAGGTAAAATGCAATGTTCCCAATTTCAGGTCATAGAACAAAGACTAGAGGTCTAGACAGCTTTCCCCAATAAAGAACCAAAAGCAACAGGCATACTTACTGCTGGACAGTGAAGAAGACCCAGAAAGAACTGTACAGTAGGTCAGGCGATGTTTTGGCATGGTTGGACAGCATCTTTTGAATTTATCTACATTTTAATTGCTTCACTCTCATGTTGACTGATAGCAGAATTTCACATTACATATAGATGAGACAATCAAAAGGAATCCTCTGCCAGACGCCCCTAAAATGTAAAAATCTCTCTAGGGCATAGACACAGGGAGAATGATGTTGTAAACACTATTCTTTAAAAATGATTTCCGCACTAGTCATTTTGGAAATGAAATCAAGTCATACTAATTTACTAGTGCTGTGTGATATATATCACAAAACTAAGTAGGGCTCAGCATTGTGGCAAAGTGGGTAAAGCCACCACCTGCCACACTGGCATCCCATATGGGTGCCAGTTAGAGTCCTGTCTGCTCTGCTTCCAATCCATCTCCCTGCTAATGGTCTGGGAAAGGCAGTGGAAGAAGGCCCAAGTGCTTGGGTCCCTACTATCAATGTTGGAGACCTGAAAGATGCTCTTGGCTCCTGGCTCCTGGCTCCTGGCTTCTAGCTCTGGCTTTGGCCTGACCTAGCCCTGGCTATTGCAGCCATCTGGGAGAGTGAACCTGTGGATGGAAGAACTTTCTGTGTGCGTGTATGTGTGTCTGTGTTTCCTTCTCTCTAACTTTCAAATAAATAAATCTTTTAAAAAAAACACAAAAAACCCTACATTTAAAACTAAGTGAGGCCGGCGCTGCGGCTCAATAGGCTAATCCTCCGCCTTGAGGCACTGGCACACCGGGTTCTACTCCTGGTCGGGGCGCTGGATTCTGTCCTGGTTGCCTCTCTTCCAGGCCAGCTCTCTGTTGTGGCCAGGGAGTGCAGTGGAGGATGGCCCAGGTGCTTGGGCCCTGCACCCCATGGGAGACCAGGATAAACACCTGGGTCCTGCCTTCCGATCAGCGCGGTGCGCCAGCCGCGACGGCCATTGGAGGGTGAACCAACAGCAAAAAGGAAGACCTTTCTCTCTGTCTCTCTCTGTCTCTCTCTCTCTCACTGTCCACTCTGCCCGTCAAAAAAAAAAAAAAAAAAAAAAAAAAAAAAAAAAAAAAACTGAGTGCATATAATGTGATGGTTGTAGAGTTACATCAGTGAGAAATGAAGTCATTGCCTTTGAAGTGTTCATATCTAGAATGCACAGGCTAAGGTGGGACACAGAAGGCTTTTCAGAGCCACTGATACACACTATGTCTTTTAACAATGGTAAAGACGATGACAAGATGTACAAGGAGAGACACAAACTAGAATATTTGACAAATTTAAAATAACTGAGTATGGTTGGAATATAGTGAATCTGTGGAGGATGACTAAGAAGAGACCACAGGGGTAGGATATTTAAGAATATACATGAAATAATCTAGGGAAAATATAAGTGAGAAAAAAATAAATAAAGGATGACAGTGAATAATGAATGGATAGTGACAGAGAAACTTGTCACTGGACACAGAAAGGGATGGCTAAGTCAAGCATGTGGAATGAAAAATTGGCAAAAGGAGACTATAACACAGAGTTACTACAATGGCATTTTGAAGACAAAATCTAGACAAGAGAGAAGATGCTAGAACTGAAATAAAAAAAAAATGAGGGCATAAAACTGCAGGATTTGAAAAAGAAAAAGCAGGGAGGGATTCCTACTGCCTATGGTGAATTGATTATATGCATTTATTTATGCTTTCCTTCAGTAAAATGAAAGTAAATAAAAAACAAGATAAGGGAAAGAGATGAGGCAGAGAAGGCAATAAAATAAACAAAATATTGGAAGCTAGAACACTGATGGAGTGATACATGACATAACAGGGAATCAAAAACTGAAATTCTAGTATGTAAAGAGCACAGACTTGTAAGAAGCAAGCAAACTTATTTTGCAGAAGCCCAGAAAAGATCAGAAATAAAGAAATCTGATACACTGTTAGGCAAGGTGAGTGGTGGAGCTAAAACTTTGAGGACAGACATTCTGAGGAAGAAACTATTACCCTACATGCCCACACATTTCTACTGAGTGAAGTGACAGTTCCTCCCTATTCTATTAGGTGATGGAGGTTGAGTCCTGGAGAACTGGAATATGGAGGTTTTAATATGAAAGCAGTCACAGATAATGTATAAACAAATTGGTGTGGCTGGGTGCCAATAAAACTTTATTTATAAAAATATGCGTTGTGCGTTTTATCAACCCTTTATGCATTCTAATTTTAATGGGAAGCCTCTTAAGGGTCAAAAGTGCTGCCATTCTTCCATTTTCTTTGTGAAACAAGAACCCAGGTCATTATCAAACAAGGAGGATAGAAATCTAACAAATGGGACAGAAATCTGAAACACCTGGAAGACTAGAAAATCACTTCAGAATGCCAGACTACATATACAGTGGGTTCACGCTCACCTCGTGGTAGAATGCAATGTAAAACTGTTTTGTTGGTGGTGTTAGTGGTGATTCCTTTGCTGGGTTTTGAGCACATATTTGGATAGCATTTATCGTAGATCAGGTGCTACTGGAAGGACTTCACAACTGTTGACTCATCTGACTTTTGCTCTTTGTTGTACTCAGGAGGAAACTGGCTTAACTAACACGGGGCCATAACCACATAACCAGGTCAGGAAAGGTGAGAGCGCGATTGGGGGGAGGAGAGGAAGGGTAAGGACCAAGAGAGAATGATTAGAATGTTGTGCTGATGCAATCCAAGCCAGGAAACCTAACAGTCAGATCAGGAGGGGTCAATGGACAGGTAGAGTGATGATCCTGGGGTGAATGGAATGGAAGTTCCTTTGCTGTTGAAAAGTTTCTAGAGTTAGGTAATGAGTAGAGTAAGGTACACAAGTCCTGGCGGCTTGTCCCTCACTGGTCTCATTTGTAAATTCTCTGAAGTACACTGAAAATTTCAGAAACACATCTTATATGCTCCACGGCCCGAAAGTTTTTCAGCCACACAATGTCAGCCTCCTTACGTGTCAAAATCCTATTTCTCAAATTGATATTCAACTTTAATACCAATCAAAATTCCATATCTTCTGTGAACCTTTCCCTGACAATCTAAGCCCAAACATGGTAACTTCCATCAATCAACCTTTTTCAATAACTCCTGTAACCAGGAGGGAGCCTGATGTTAACTTGTATTCCACATGATACATGGGACATAGCATGTTCAGAGCATGTTTTCAATTATGTGCACTTTATTTGGAAAACTATCTTATGAAAAAAAGTTAGCACATCCATAGAGACACCAAAGAAAAATAATTCTATTACTAGTAAATAATTTAAATTCTGTAAGAAAGAGAGTTAGTTGGTAAGGCCTGAATTTCTTTGCTTTTAGTCTGGGTTTGTGTGTGTGTGTGTGTGCGTGTGTTAGAAAGAGACAGAGAGAGATCGAGTGAGAAAGAAACAAAACATATATGATGAGCAATTTAAATTATGACACATAAGTTTCATGATATGGATAACACAAAAGCAAAAGATCAGCATGAAGTAGATTTTTCTCAAAAAATAAAATTAAATTAGCAGAGCAGCTGACTCCTAAAGCAAAACCACATAAAAAGAAGACCAAGAATGTAATTAAGACAGAGTGATTGCAGGGCTGGTGCTGTAGTGCAGAGGGTTAAAGCCCCAACCTGTGGCGCTGGCATCCCATTTGGGTGCCAGTTCCAGTCCCAGCTGCTCCACTTCTGATCCAGCTCCCTGCTAATGCACCTGGGGAAGCAGCAGAAGATGGCTCAAATCCTTGGGCCCCTGCACCCATGTCGGGGTCCAGGAAGATCCTGGCTCCTGGCTTTGGATTGGCCCAGCTCTGGCTGTTGCGGCCATTTGAGGAGTGAACCAGCAGATGGAAGACCTTCCTCTGTGTGTCTCTATCTTTCTCTGTAACTGTGTCTTTAAAATAAATAAAAATAAATCTTCTAAAAAAACAGCGATTTTTATTTGCAAATAATTTTCTTAGCTTCTATTAAGGATATCATCAAAATGAAAACAAACAAACAAACAAACAAACAAACTATAAACAAGGATACAGGAAGTCTCTCCAGGAGCTGGTGTCATAGCATAGTGTGTGAAGCCACTGCTGGTGATGCCAGCAATCCATGAGGGCCAGTTAGAGTTGTGGCTGCTCCACTTCTGATCCAGTTCCCTGTTAAAGGGCCTGAAGGGGAAGATGGCCCAAATACTTGGGTCCCTTCTACCCATGAGGGACACCTGAATGCAGTTCTGGGCTCCTGGCTTCAGCCTAGATCAGTCCTGTCTATTGTGACTGCTTGGGAAGTGAACCAGTGGATGAAAGATCTCTCTAGCTATCTGTCTCTTCCTCTTTCTCTATAACTTTAACTTTCAAATAAATAAAACTTTTTTTAAATCTCATAAAATCTTTCCACCTTTACAAAAATACTTTAAATTTCAGTTATGCATATACTTTTTTTTTGACAGGCAGAGTTAGACAGTGAGAGAGAGAGATAAAGAGAAAGGTTTTCCCTCCATTGGTTCACCCCCAAAATGGCTGCTAAGGCCGGTGCGCTGCACCCATCCGAAGCCAGCAGCCAGATGCCTCCTCCTGGTCTCCCATACAGGTGCAGGGCCTAAGCACCTGGGCCATCCTCCACTGCCTTCCCGGGCCGTAGCAGAGAGCTGGACTGGAAGAGGAGCAACCAGGACAGAATCCGGCGCCCCGACCGAGACTAGAACCCGGGGTGCGGGCACCGCAGGTGGAGGATTAGCCTAATGAGCCACTGGCGCCGGCCTAAGCATATACTTCTAAGACAATTATAATCGTACCTGACACAAAATCACATACTCTACTTTTTATCACACCTAGAATCATAGCATAAATTTATTCTATGTAATACAGTAGCTTACTTTGAAAAAAAAAAATCTACTCTAAAGAGTTGTCCCTCATTTTAACTGACAAAGATACTTTTGGGGGTAGCTTTCAAGATTAGCATCTCTTTGAATGACAAGCTAACATCCTTGAATGATAGTGAATCACCTCTCAAAAGACCCTGCTCTTCATTTCTCATTTTTATACTCATAAAACTGATATATTCTTAGTTCTTATCATTTGCCAACATTCTAACTGGGTTTTTACCCCTAAGAGACAGAAGCTCCATGTATGCATAGATCCAGGGTGGGTTAGGATATTTTTCTCCTAACATATTATAGCACATCTAATCCACTAAAGTAATTAATGGTGTTATTGTACAGGGCTATTTACTGATATTCCATTAAGAAAACTCACAATGACATCAGTATGAAAACAAATGCATTTTTAGAAATGCATTTATAATAAACAAGGACATAAACTATTCACGTGACCAGACTCAGAGTGAAACATAACATCAGTAAATCACTAGCATAATTGTAAAAACAGTAAATGCAATGGAAATGATAGAAGGCCCCAGTATTTGCTGAAGTTGCGGTCATTTTGTAATTTGTACCAGACAGCTCTATTGTAAATAACATAGTCACTAGTGGGGTCACTTGCCTTACCCTTAAGAACCCCTCAGAAATGACAACTGGAATCAAAACCGTGCTTTTCTAAAGCAACCATTTTTACAACCGTTGATTCCTAGAACAGCCATAATAAATTGCTCACTCCTCAAACTGTATCTCTCTAATAGAACATAACCAGAAAAAGCCTCAGATGTGCATGAAACATGTTGGGTTTTCAGCATCGCGTTATCCTGTGGTGCTCTGCAATCAATTACTGTTATACCACCATCATTAATAATTTTCTTAATGAAAATGATTCTGTTGATCTCCGTTGTATTTTAATTATCAGAGTTAAGCATAATTACACTGCAGCTCTGAGCTGGCATGTGGACTCCTTTAGGGCGCAATTTTGTTTTAACACACTGATAATGTAATTTTACATTGTGTCAGTTTGTTTGGTTATTATCCAGTTGTACAATTCCACTGTATTCCTGATAACAGATAATAACCTTAGTACCTCCTATATCCTGAAGTCATTTAAAAAGCAATATTGGAATTCTGTGACTAGCTAACTTAATCGCCTTATGATTTTATAATTCCCACTGCTAAATATTTGGTTCAGGCACTCACCCTCTCTTTTAAGAACACTGTAGAATCAGGCAACAGTTACATATTTTCTATCAATTATTTAGTAAAACATGCATAAAATATGAGTACAATTTTTCCCTTTTAAATTCATTTATTATTTATATAATATTAGGTTCTAGGTAAACTTAAAACATTAACTTGTAGGCTACTTTAAATATTAGCTATCACATTTAAAAAGGCATTGTGTTAAAATTACAATAATATGCAATTGATCCGATTTTAAAGGGAAATGTGGTCCAGACTTTTGCAGGAATTATTCTCTGAAAGGTTTCAGCTTTGAAAACCTAATCAATTTTGTCCAAGTGTGGAAAGTTCCTAACCCAAGCTAGATCATATTAGAATTTGTCATTATTTTCAACACTGCCTAGTATGTGGCCTCGAACACAGAAGACAATCAATACAGAGGTAAATTAGTCGCATGGTTAAATGTGTGCAAATAAGCAAAGTAAGAGCCTCGAAGATGGACACAGAAGAGTTTTATGATAGGTATACAGTCTTCTACATGATTTTAGATTATTGTGCTCTTGGAAACAACAGAGAAATTAGTATAAAGAATTGCCGTCACTGTTATTTTAGTTCTTGAACATGTTTTCTTTAAAGCCAACCGAAAAACTGAAAAAAAAAAAAAATTCACTGACAAACTTGCATGCAAATATGCAAAGAAGAATACTACCCTGTAACCCTAGCCAAACAAATGGCATCTTTAAAACTGCTGATTCTACAACTGAAATTGAAGTCAACATGCTTAAAACTAAATTTAAGCTTCCTCACATCCTTGAATTTTAACCACTATGAACCTCAGTTTATTCAAATATAAAATGAAACCAGTGCTATTTATAGCATGACGTGAGTTCACTGTAATGGCAAATATGAGGTGGCGTTTAGTGATTAGAAAAGTTCCTGAAATTTAGAATAAAACTCAGTAAATGGTAACTGCTATTATTAACATCAGTATTACCATTATCTTTATACTAAATATAAGACTTTCATTAAAAATAAAATATTGAGAAAGGCCATGTTGTCGAAGCACAGTGGATCAAGGTACTGCTTGCAGAGCTGGCATTGCATCTCTGAGTGCAAGTTCATCCCATATCTAAATGGCTTCTCTGCTTTGAATCCAGCTTCCTGCTAATGCACCTGGAACAGCGGCAGAAGATGGCCCAAATACTTGGGTTTCTGCCACCCACATGGGAGGTCAGGATGGAGTTTCTGGTTCAGCTTCAGCCTGGCCAACACCTGACTGTTGTAGTCATGTAGGGAGTAACCAGCAGACAAAAGATCTTTCACCCTGCCTCTAAATCTTTTTCTCTTTTCTCTCCCTACAACCCCCAACCCTCTCTCTCTCTCTCTTTCTCTCTCTCTCTCTCTCTCTGTGTGTGTGTGTGTGGCTGTGCCTTCCAAATAAATAAATAAATTTTAAAAATATATTAGATATATTGGGGTGGCTATTTGGCCTAGTGGTTAAGACACTCATTAGGATGCTTGCATCCCATATCATAGTCCTTGGGTTCAAATTCCATCTCTGCATCTAATCCCAGCTTCTTGCCAATGTGGACCCTGAGAGGCAGCAGGTGATGGCTCAAATAGTTGGGTCTCTGTCATCTATGTGGGAAAGTAAGATCGGGTTCTGGGTTCTTGGCTTCAGCCCCCCCTTGGTCCAGCTACTGTGGTGATTTGGGTTCCAAAACAGCATATGGGGGCCAGTGCTGTGGCATAGCGGGTAAAGCCGTCGCCTGCAATGCTGGCATTCCACACAGGCACCGGTTCTAGTCCCGGTGGCTCTACTTCCAATCCAGCTCTATGCTATGGCCTGGGAAAGCAGTAGAAGATGAGTCAAATCCTTGGGCCCCCGCACCCATGTGGGAGATCCGGAAGAAGCTCCTGGCTCCTGGCTTCGGATCCGTGCAGCTCTGGCTGTTGTGGCCAATTGAGGAGAGAACCAGCAGATGGAAGAACTCTCTTTCTCTCTCTCCCTCCCTCCCTTCCTCTCTCTCTACCTCTCCTTCTTTCTGTGTAACTCTGACTTTCGAGTAAATAAATAAATCCTTAAAAAAAAAAAACACACACAGCATAAGGCCACTCTACTGTCTCCCTCTCTGTCTTCTGCCTCTCAAATAACAAATAAAACAAGTGAAAAATGAAAAAAAAAATCATGTGCCCAAGAAAGGGGAAAAAAATCCAAAGACGTCCTCAGACGTAGGCTTCTGAGTCTGTGACAAGTGTCTGCAGTTACAAGTGGGTTCAAAGTGTCAGAATGAGCTCCATGGAATTCCTTAATATAAATCTGGTATCAGATGATCAAGTTTTCTTGTACACTGTGTGATACCAACCTGAATGCCTTGGCTATCTTTAAATTTGAATCAACATGTGATTAGGGGTCAAGGTGAGCTAAATATAGGACAATCAGCAGTGGCATACTTATCCAAATATACTCAGTTAAATACTTCTGTGCTTCTTCACAACAATTCTATGGGGTCACTGTTGTGATGCAACAGGTTGAGCAGCAATTTGTGATGTTGGCGTCAGATGTTTGAGTCCTGGCTGCTCTGCTTCCTATCTAGCTTCCTGCTAATGTGACTGGAAAGGACTGGAAGATGTCCAAGTACGTGGACCCCGCCACACATGTGTGATTCCTGGCTCCTGGCTTCGGCCTGGCCCAGCCCTGGCTGTTGCAGCCACTTAGGGAGTAAGCCAGTAGATGAAATCTCTCTCTCTCTCTCTCTCTCTCTCTCTCTGTTGGTCTGCCTTTCAAATAAATAAATCTTTTTTTTTAAAGTCAAGGATATCCCTTTATATTAAAAAAATCTGCAAGATGATCATTCTACTCATTCTACTTGTATAGCTGAGGAAATGAAGATTGAGAGGGGGTAAATGATTTGTGCAAGGTTACATATGAAATACAGTGTTTTTCTCATGATATCATCCTTTCACCTACAAAGAAATCTTCCATGATGAATTGGAAGTGAGGGGGTGAATTGGAAACGAGGGAGAACTGACACTTTCTCACTCTTTTGGTTAAGAATGTTTATTCTCTTAATCTGAAGATCTAAGGAATCTGATTAGTTTGAAATAGCAAATCCATAAAAACTAAGAAGTGTAGTTATCCCTGATTTGAAGTGTACAAACCCACACAGAAGATGCCAGAAGTTTAATATTGGAAACTCAAAAACATAAAACTCTAACCTAATTATTGTTTTTTTAATCTATGACTATCTCACCATACTTTGCAAACAATAAGCAAATAAAGAACCTATGTGTGTACAGCAAAGAAAAGAAGTAGACAGCCAGTGTTCAACAGATGGAGGATTTCAGGTTAGTGGGCAGGCCTTTGCTCATCCTACCCTCCAGCACAGCTCCTTTTCACTTCAGCATGGGGCTTTTTAGTATTTTTCCATTCGAGATAAGTAAATTAGAATTATCTGGAGTCTGCTGAGAATAATGGCAAAAAACAGACGACCCAAGAAGTCTGGTCCTTCAGTGTCTGGATGACCTAATTACTTTCTGGTATGACAAGGGGGTAGTTGAGGCAGGAAAAAAGTACATCAGATTAGAATGTTAATGCCAAATACTGTATCTTTTCTTCTTGCTTTGATAAAACAAGAAGATGGTAGCCTGTCAAATAGCACTAAGTGATGGAATATAATTTTATAATAGTTATTTGATGGACACTGGAAATGAAAACTTTATAGTTCTATTTAATTTTGTTATGAACCCACACTTAAGAATACTCTAAGAAGCAATATGTATCTAAAATTATATAGTTACACATTAAGTGACCTTTCACACCATAAGAAAATATGATAAAAAATCTCAAATGACATTTTAAGCAGCTGCTACACATATGCAATTTATATCATATTTGTAAATAGGTACAGATGTCCTCACAGATAGCCAGGTTTGATAATAGTAATTCTGGAACACAATCCATAAGCAGTTTAGGTTCTTGGTTAGAAAATGAACAAGGAAAAGCAATTGTGGCATCAGGAATTTATTTTTCATTCTCAGAGAGAGTATCTTAGACATTATGAATAATGTGTTGCATGCAGACACAAAAGATGTTAGCCCATAAGCAATCATTCTGTTGTGGCAGCAGTTCATAGTTTTATCACACTGACTATTTCTCCATCTCAGTGGCCCATGTAGGTTAATTATACTCTTAAGCCCAGGGGATGACATCGGGTTTGCTCCGAGAGTCATAGTGATTAACTAGTTTTGATGTAATGTACCCCAATCAAAATCCAAAAAAGTTATCTTTTCAGTCAAGTTTCAGTGCTGATGGAGTGAGCCTCCTCTGCCACCAGCAGAGCCATGCCCACACAGCAAAGAGCCACAAGACAGACAACTGGGTAAAACTATTCCTGATGACCCAAATAGTCCTGTTCTATAAGCAAAAGGACCCCGGTTCTATAAGCGAAGATATCCTTGTACCTTCAAAACACACACACACACATATTTTTTAACAATCCTATTTAGTTGGATTTCTATATTTGTAAACAAGAGTCCCAACTTAGAACATATACATTATGAAAATATGTCACATTGTATAAATCTTTAAGTTACCTTAAATCTAAATTATCAAACACTCAAGTCTTTCTGCTTTGAGGAAGTTTATAGTACATGGAACCTGGAGAGACAGAAGATTTAGAGCCCTGGTAGCAGTAAGAGTGCTTCCTGAGATCACATTGTCCAAAGCATTAATACTAATGAACAATGTGAACTTTCAATAGGGATAGGATATGGTATATATTGGAATGCATTTTGGGAGGGCCACTTTTTAATATATATTCTTTGTAATCTCTTAGCATAGTATTTTGAGAGAATGAATGTACTCATCATTTGAAAGTGTCAAGGAACTGGCAGATATGCAGAGTTCAAGGATTTAGAGTTGTCAAGACCCACATTTGAACTGGCTCATTGTTAGCTCGCCATGACTACAAATAACCATAGTACCTCTCTAAGTCACATATGTAAAATGAGAAAATAATGACTATTTCATTGAGCATCCATAAGCCTAATGTGCAACTTTACTGTAAATTATATAAATATGCATTAGAACACCAGTTTCCAACTTACTAGCTATGTGATGATGGCAAATTATTGACCTTATCTAAGTCACTTATTAACCTTTTGTTCTGTAGGGTAGTCTGTTAATTACCATGTAGATGGTTATTAGATAAGGATTAAATGCAATAATATATAGAGAGTAGTTGTTGTAGTCTTGGTATTAGATATGCAATATCAACTGTTATTCACATTGAATAATGTCAATTTATCTTTGTGTATTAAAAAACTACTGGATAGCATCAATTTATATGGTTCATGATCATATTATGTGAGTGCCTATTATAGCATCTGGCAACCATTCATTGTTTGCTTACCTGGTCAACCAATCAGCATTTACTTAGTGTTTTTTGTTTGTTTGTTTGTTTGTTTGTTTTTTTGGACAGGCAGCTTGCCAGGCCAGGGACAAGAAGGGGACTAAGACACAAACATTGCCTTCAGTTAAGAGAGTAGAATGCAAAGGCAGGCAATGAGAGCTAACTTTTTACATACTGTTTTCTTGAACACATGAACTAATGAGCACAGAACAAAGCACTGAAGAGCAAGTGCATACAGTCTAGTAATGTAGCACTGTGGAGAGAATATAAAAGGGACATAATAAATGATGACCAATTACATCAATATACAAGTCAAGCACATAGTAGGATCAAATACATATTTTATGAGGTAATTAATTAATAAGCTTCTACAAATCACCCCAAATTATTTATTGCCAAAAGGCTTAAGATATAGCCAATAATAACAAAAAGGCATAAACATGACAAAGAATTATAAATTTTTATGTAATCATCATCTCTCCTAAAAGAACTCCTAATTTATAGACACAGTGGAATTCAATCTTAACAGTGGAACAACTATTGCATGGTTCCTCAGTATTACGTTGCTGTGGTGAGGATAAGATATTGTACAAAAGAAACAAGTCCCCAACAACTGAACCTATACACCAAAGTGTCTTTTACATTCTCAGTGTGGGCATTGGTAAACTGATTTCACTCTACAACATTCATTTCACTTTAACAGATTATACTGACACATTCTGGGAAAAAAACTCACTTGCTTTTGAGCTGAAAGCTCCCACCAGAACAACGTAGGTATTTCAGGTCAGAAAATTAGTGGGTTTGGGACCAGCAATTACAGGAGGAAAAGGAATATAATCAGATCCTGGTGTGCAGATTGTTTTTTTAGCTTGCAAATTCCTTCTTTCCGGTGTTTCAACTTTCAAAGGCTTATGGTAGTTTAGAAGCAATCCTCTTATAAGTGTACAAATTGTAATGATTATAGGAACAAGTTGTAATTGTTTCTAGCAAGTTTTTAAGAGTCTTTGATGTTATGATTAGTGTTTTATATGGTAATATATTGATAGGGGTGCTTATTTGCTTGTTCCCTTGTCTGCTTTTATGGTTTCTAGGTTCAGTGTACAAATAAATCTTTGATCTCAGTAGGTCTTTTTGGTTAAAAAAGAAAACTGAAAGAAATTAAACATGAGAAGCACAAGGTTTTGCAATATTTACGAAGAAGTGAGATTAGGGATTTCACTGTAAGAGTACAGAGCAAGGGCCCATAACTTGAACGTGGGAAAAAAGAATTGCCAACCACATCACACATGAGGACAGTTCTGTGTTGATCCCATCATGTCCCATCCCCGAGCTGCAGCTCCTCTACAGCCAGGGTGTCAGTACACACAGACGTCTAGGTTGATGTCACACTGAGCAAATCAAAAGCAAAGCTCTGTAAGCCATCAGTTTCCTCTTCCCCATTTGCCTTCTGCCCTTCAGAAATCACCATGGGGAAGAATTCTGTCTTTGCAAAGGTTTCATTTTCAGCTATCCTCTCATCATGTGTGACTTCAGGAAACTGAAATGTAGTGCCTCCTGGAGCAGGCACCTTGACATGAATCACTAAATTTCAAAAGGAATTTACTTTTTGATAGATAATGCCTAAGAGGGGAAATCTGAGATTTCATCAAACCCAGCTATCAATAAAACCAACAGTGAAGGGAGGGTACCAGTCAAGCCACTCAGATATTGGTTTAAGTAAATGTGAAAAGCACTGAGTACTTAACGGTATGGTGCTTTTTTTTTATGCCATACAGAAAAAAAAATTACCCAAAAGATTTTATTGAAACTATAAGTTACAGGGACTTACAAGAGAAAAATGAAGACAGGGGATCAAATTATACTTTGTATTCCCATTCCAGCTTTAGTGGCTCTGTTTTGTAATGTCAGGTTTCAACACTTGGAAAGAGAGAAATAATCTTGTGTTTACCTTTGCTGTACACAATGCAGTTGTTTTTGTTGTCTTCCACTCCTTGCCAAGTCACATCCAGCAGCCACTTGGGACCAGCAGTCAGCACCATTGGGACCTGAGTCTTTGTCTTCTGTAGAAAGAATGATAACAGATGCCATTTGCTTTCGTTGATTAAAAACTTGAATCATAACAGTACTAATCATTTTATTTTCACAAACAACTAAATCTCCCAAACCCTAATCCAAGTCCTTATTCCCCTGTCTCCTGATATCTTTTTAAGACGACAGAAGCTGTACGGCTTTACTGCTTTCACTAATCTGAATGGTAGAATTATTATCAAGGATATTTTTTTCCCCTAAATGATACTGGATCAGATCTCCAAGATTAGACAGATCTCTTGCGGCTCTGAATTATAAAGAGAATGCAGATGACTTTCATTGCAAAGAGCAGAGTGTTTAGAAGTGAACTTTAGACACATTGTACTTTACTATCAACAGGATCTCACTATTTCCTGAAACAGACAGGAAAGAATTTAAAGAATCAGGATCCATTTCAAAGCTCTATCCTGAGCAACATTTATATTAGAGTAGAAACTTATTCTGAATGAATAATGAAACCCCTTCAACCCCCTTCACTAGGTGTGGATATGAGTCTGAATGTAACTGAAATAATAATGCTAATGATTCACTATACATTGTCCCTGAGAAAGACTATAAAAGAGGAAATGTGAATACATTCAAATGCAGAGCAACTAAAGCATGACATCCCTTGGTCTGAGGAGCAGAAAGGCAGGGAGACAAGTGCTATCTTTCTAACAAAATATTTTCACTGTGCATTTTAAATATAAGGCTCAAAAGGTTCATCATTTTTGGCTGTTTGACACCCAAATTATTTATCTTTAAAGCTCTCTTGATAAATTTACATGGCTGAAATAAGCTAGGCAGGAAATAAAGTAAGCCTTAGCAAAGCTGTGTTTTCTGATGAGTCACAGTGAATGGGCATTCAGGCTTTTATCATTCACCAGCCCATGTTCTGTATATCAAATATCATAAAACCACAGCACAGAGTACAATACAAGGGTCTCAAGGTAATTTTTGAACTGAATTTTCACCTAGGTATGATCCTGCCAAAGAAATATCAGCCCATTCTGGGACTTGCCACGTATTACGTGTTATCATAAATTTCCAAAATTGGCATTAACAAGTATTCACTTGAGGAGGTCCATGCAATCTGATGATTTCAAATCTTTCAGGAATCTGAAGAACCCATTTTACTTGCCTCAGGACAACAAAGGCAGCATAGGAGATACCAATCCATTGCTAACTACAAAGTCATATTTAAAACTATACATGCAATAAATTCCTGACCCTTCCTTAATGTATCAGTTATGTTATAATAGGCTAAAACTACCATAAAATATAGTTTAATGGAAAAATCAACTACGGTGGATAAATTTAAAAGAAAGTCTGTTAAAAAGAGCAATTTATCAAAAATAACAGATTCTAGCACTTTTGACTTTTATATTTTCATTTTGACTCACTTTTAAAGTCATAATTTTTCTTAATAGTTTTAACAATCTTAATAAGTATTTTAATAGTTGGCAAGCATAACCCAGAAAACGTTACCTCAAAGCCCGATATGAAAGAAGTGAATTCAAATTGCACTCATGTGTATACACACATACAAGACACACAAACACAGAGGATATTTCAAAAACTTTGCAGAAAATATAATTAAAGATAAGTTTATATTTGGTTCACTCTTAAAATCTGTGTAAATGAAAGATCTTCAAAAAGTTCATGAAAATGAATATTATGAAAGAACTGATTGGATTTCAAAAAATTTGCACAAATAAATTTATCTTTTAATTCCATTTTTCACAAACATTTTGGAGCTTCATGTGTGTGTATGTCTGTATATTTATATTATCTAAGCAAAATGTTATCAAATTTCCCTATCATTTTAATTTTCAAAATAGAATTACTAAAGAAATAAGCTTATTAATATCATAGTGATCCATACCCAATTAAGTATGGTATTTTACTGATACATATTTTTAGTCTTTTAATTACAAGAGAAATAGGTAAGTCTATAGATCAGGTCTACAGATCTCTAACCAGTAGGTAGAACAGTTTGTTGGAGGAGTCTCAATTCTGGTGAATCCATATATGGGGTACTTAGTGATTTTATTTGTAAAATCTATATTCTTCTGATTTTAAATGATAGATTCAAAATAGGTAGCTGGCATAATATCTACTGGATTCTGTTAATTCATGAGAAATAATTATTATAAATTGCATAAATGTTACACTTGATAGTTCTTAAAGCCTCAGGACTTTTTACAGTCAGATTTTACAATTTTTCACAGAAATTCTAATGATCAATATTGGACAGAGGATGCACAGATTAGGAATAGCTCTTGAAGCGTGTTTACATATCAGGTCCAAACTTTCATGCGTAAATCTATAAACAGAAAAGGCAATTAAGATTTTTTTTAGCAATAAAAAATATAAAGGGAATATTATTGATAGAATTTGTGCAGGCATTTTGTTAGACACAACTCTTACACACCTAGTCCTCATATATCTGTATTTGATAGGAAAATTGCAACTGAAAGATTAAATAATTTCCATTAAGTCCAACAACTGGAAGAAGGTAGAGTCAATATTAACTTTTGTTCTAAACACTACACCTCCAGGGCGAAAAGCCGTGATTTGTCTGGGATGGAAGGATCTCCCAGAAGACTACACTTTCAGTGCTAAAATCAGAAAGTCCTGAGCAATCCAGAATAAGTTATTCAACATCACTCATACTGCTATTAAAACAATATTATTGGTTTGCTTCAATCTTTTGAGAATTTGCTAAACATTGGCTGTTGAGTAACTCACCTGAATGATTTCGTTCTACTTTTAAGATTTATTTTTTAAGTATTTAAAAGGCAGAGTTACAGAGAAAGGAGGAGAGACAGAGAGTGAGAGAGAGTGAGAGAGAGAGAGACAGACAGAGAGATATCCTCTTTCCATTGGTTCACTCCCCAAATGGCTGCAATGGCTGGGGCTGGGCCAGGAAGAAGCCAGGAACCAGGAGCTTTTTCCTGGTCTCCCATATGCTTTCAGGGGCCCAAGCACTTGGCCATCCTCTGTTGCTTTCCCAGGTGCATTAGCAGGGAGCTGGATCAGACATGGAGCAGCCAGGACTTGAACTGGTGCCCATATGGGATGACAGCATTGCAGGCATAGGTTTAGGCTGCAACACCATAGCCTGGTCCCTGCTTTATTTTTATAATTCAAGGACAGAGGTGATAATACTTTCTCCATTGTAGACATGAGCAAATTAAAGCTTAGAAAAGTTGATCTGGGTGGTAGCATCATGGCACAGTGGATTGAAGCCACAGCCTACAACACTAGCATCCCTTATCAGAGCATCAGTTGGGGTCCCAGCTACTCCACTTCATCTTCAGCTCCTTGCTAATGTTACCGGGAAAGTAGTAGAAGGTAGCCCATGGACGTGGAACCCTACCACCCATGGGAAAACCCTGATGGAGTTCTAGGCCCATTCAGCCTGGCCCACTATAGGTTGTTGCTACCATGTGGGGAGTGAACCATCAGATGGAAGATCGATCTCTTTCTGTCCCCCTCTCTCTTTGTAACTCTTTCAAATAAATACATCTTTCGAAACAAACAGACAAAAAAAGTTGACTCTGTGACTCAAATTAAAGTAGCTGATTAACATCTTTCCTTAAAGATATGTTATATATTCTGTCTTTCAAAACCTTGGCCAAAATTTATTATGCCTGAATACAATTTTTAAAGAAACTGTATTGAAGAGAAACTAGTTTCTTTTACTCCAAATCAAAAAGGCGGAAGCAAAAATGTATCAAAGACATGCTGAAAGCTGTACCCAAGCTGTAAAGTAAATAATAGGTAGATTAAAAAAAATCTCAAGGAACCAGTTATTACAGTTTTGAGGACATAAGTCAATTGCTTTCTGAAGAAGTCAACTTTCATAGAGATTGACCTGTCTTCAAAGAAGATTACCAAGTGTAAGGAAAAAACGAGTTAGCCAGGATTATATGAAATCTACACTCCAGAAAAATCCATGAATAGAAAACAACAATAGCCACTTCGATCATTAGGTTCTTTTCCCCTATTCTCTCACTAGCATAAGGATTCATGCAATTCTAGAATGTTAAGAGCTAGAAGCACCTTTCAAGTTCATTGAGTTTAATTATCTGATTTCACACTTGAGGAAAGTAAGGCCAAGATGCTTATCTAGTATCCCAAGAGTATAATTAGCACAATATATTGTAAAAGTGAATGGATACAAAACATTGAAAGGTAAAGGGACTCCGAAAGATGGCCATGAACTAATCCCATAGAAGCTATGTGATTTAAGTTACCTTACTTGGTTAAAAGTATTTTAAAGATATGAGGGCCTTGAAACGATCAGTTTATCCCAGATTATCTATGAGTTCAGCCTTATCACAGGAGTCCTTGGAAGTATATGAGAAAGGCAGAAGAGCAAACAAAAGAGGTTCAACATGAAAATGACTACACCTGCCTTCGCTAGCTTTGAAAATGAGGGACTGAGGCCATCACCTAAAGACATGTTGTGATGTTTACAAACTATCTGTTTAAAGCTTGTGATGAAATATTTGTTACTGTCTACTTTTCTGGTCTCCACTTTGTTTTTAAAAGATTTATTCATATGCTTGAAAGACAGAGTGACACAGAGATCTTCCATCTGCTAGTTCATCCCCTGAAAGTTTGCAACAGTCAGGGCTGGGTCAGGCCTAGTCAGGATCTAGGAACTCCAGGCAGGTCTCCCATGTGAACAGCAAGGACTCAAGTCCTTGGTCAATCACCTGCTGCCTTCCTAGATGTATTAGCATGAAAGCTGGATTGAAAGAAGCAGGGCTGGACACTCTGATATGGGCTGTAGATATATCCCCACTGGCAGCTCAATCCATGTGCCACAATGCCCACACTTCTGGTTCTTTATAGTTAGATATGGCCATGTTACTTTACTTGAGCAATGAACCCAAACAAGAAGCAATGTCACTCCCAGCAGAACTTGCAAATAGCTGATGGGTAACTCACCTTGCTTTTGTCAAAGTGATTACGGAAGCATGTAAGGAGGTGGGATCCCTGGTGACCACAGTGGCCAGGTAGCTTGAGAGGGAAACTTTTTTATGTAAAAAAGCTGTTGTGTCCTTGGGTTGCTTAAAACTCCAGAAAAAATGTAGTTTACTCTCACATGCTATAAAATTTTTCTTCATTTTTTTCCCATTTTGAAATAACCTATGAGTTTCATAGGTTGAAGATTATACTTTATATCTAGGCAGTAATAAATCTTACATCTTTCAGTAATTAATCAGTTCCAGGTATATAACAAGATCCTCAGATTTTGGTTACATAGAGTTTAACAAAAAAAGAAAAACTGTATTTTCTGAGGCTCTACATTGACGTTAAAAAATCTGCACTCCTGGACACAGTTTGAACTTGGAGTATCATGTTTAGACAGCCCACAACCAGCAAAACTTGACAAGGACAAAATGGGTCAAAAGTGTCATTTCTGAGGAATAATTAGAATCATCTAATGTGGATAAAAGAGGTCAAATGAACATCCACTTCTCACTAACCTTTGGAGTTACTGGACCGACAAAGGAGGTAGCCTTCAATAAATGTTTATAGTCAAGCCAAAAGGTTAATGGAGATAAAAGTAGACAGCCCAAAGGTAAAGAATAGAACAGAATTCTAACCCAAGAAGCTGGTGACATAATGCTATCTTCGGGATCCCAAATTTTACTGGGAAAAATTGTGAAAGGTTTCCAAAATCAGAGCTGGGAAGAGCTCAAAGTCTTAAGAAAATCTTCCTAGTGAGAAAAGCTCATTTGTTATATTAACAAGAATTATTTGATAGAAAAAGTGGCTCCCATTGACTTTGGGAAATACAATAAACCATTACAAAATCTCACTCCAACACTATGAGAAGTTGTTTGATGCTGATGAAAACATTCCTGGTGTGTTGCTTCTACAAATGAGTAGTAAGTGAAAAGAGCTGAGGCCTGTTGGCAACATTCTGGTGTCACAGAACAATTGTTTTAACAATTCATGGCTAGTTCAGTTCTCTTAGCTATAAACACATATTTGACAGTAGGCATAGAAAGCCTTCAGTGGGTACAGGTTCATTTCCCAGTTGCTCCACTTCCTATCCAGCTCCCTGATAATGGCCTGGAAAAGCAGTAGAAGATGGCCCAAGTTCTTGGGACCCAGCACCCACGGGCCTAGCTGTTTGCTTCGGATTGGCCCAGCTCCAGCCATTGCGGCCATCTGGGGAGTAAACCAGTTGGATGGAAGATCTCTCTCTCTCTCTCTCTCTCTCTCTCTCTCTCTCTCTCTCTGCCTTTTAAATAAACAAATAAATCATTAAAAAAGAAATTAAGAGAAAACCTTCAGATTTACTGCATATATTAGAGTTAAATATTTAGAACCAGAAATACACACACACACACACACAGAGTCACATGTTCTGGCCCTTAGGAATTAGACATTACTACCACTGCCAACCTCCTCCAACTGAATTATTTTTTATATCTAAATGAAAAAAAATGATACTTGGTGTGATTTGACCTTGCATTACCACAGGGAAAATTTTACACAATAAGAGTATCAGTTAATATATCCAAGCAGTTCTCTACCCTGGAATTCAATTCAAATTCAATATGACATTCACAAAAATATTTTATCACTCTCCCTTTAACTTTATGCAGTCTCAAGTGACAGTGAACTGGAATTTATAAGCTCCCCTCACCAAGTCTATTCTATAGGGGTATTAACAACTTAAAACCTTGGACTACCTGGAGTGGGAAGAAATACGCCAAATAGCAATTCAAGGCCCTATACAATTGTATTTTCAGTGTATCATATGTATTCACAACATTGATTTGATTGGAGTTTACAACTTTCACTATGTTGATTTCTACCTCATAAAATTGTGCTTGTTAAATATCTTTTAAAAAGTTATACAGGAAACTCTTATGTGTGAACTTGATGCTGAGATAAAATTGTTCTCCCCACCTCCCAGAAAACAGAGTATCACTTTAAACTATATAAGCAGAGTCACCCTACTCCATGTAGTCTATAAGATCAATATTATTCATATGATGAGAAAAAAAAAAAGGTCTCAGCGATAACACTGAAATATTCTCCAAGACTAATTAATGTGTGGTGTTCAGATGAGACTAGGAATACCATTTGCTTCCATTATTGTCATGTGCTTCCATTTAAAACCAAAATTTAAGGAGTAGGCTTTGGTGCAGCAGTTAAGTTGTTTCTTGGGATGCCTGTATCCCATTTTGGTGTGCTTGGTTCCAGCTTCCATTCTACTAATTCTCTGCTTTGAATCCAGCTTGCTGGTAATGTGGACCCGTGGAAGGCAGCAGATGATGGCTCAAGTACTTGGGTCCTGGACTTCCACATGGGAGACCCGGCTTAAGTTCCCACCTCCTGGCTTTGGCCTGTTACAGTCCTGGTTGCTGTAGGAATTTGGAGAATGAACAAGTACATGGATGATTTCTCTCTCTCTCTCTCTCTCTCTCTCTCTCTCTCTCTTTCTCCCTTCTCTCCCCCCCTCCCTTTCATATACAATGGAAATAAAATTTTAAAGATTTAAAAGTAATTTTAAAATGGAAAGAAAAAGTCATGTAACTACCTTAGGATATTACTCCACTGAGAATTGTAGTCTTCTTTTTGTATACTATCTAAAAACACACTAGGTATGTGTTTGTGTATGTTTTCCATAGATTCAAATAAAAATCTTAGAGAAGTTCCAAACTCAAACAAGAAACACAGTATTATCAACATCTATCATTTGGGAAATAACAAAGCTTACTTTCATAAGATTAGCAAAGTTGCATTGTTTGAAAAAAACGATGTGCTCTACATATTTCAAATATAAGCTCAAATCAATTAAGGATACTCTTCAATTATAAAATACATGAAGGGAACAAATGGGAAAAATAGTAATAATGTGCTATTTCAAGAATCCCTACACTATACCTAAGTATAGAATAGTTTTATGAATGGAAAGCTCGGGGATATTTCATTTGAACAGTGTTTTTTTTTTTTTTCTTTTTTCTTTTCTTCTTTTCTAAACATAGTTCTGCCAAATTTCCTTTAAGGACAGCATGAAAGTGAAAGTCAAGAAAACTTCTGCTAACAAATGTCTTTAAGTTGACTGTGGTATGCGGCATCTCAAACTTGGTACCAAGTTTGAGATGCCGCATACCACAGTCAACTTAAAGACATTTGATTCTGAGGCCAGAGTGCTATTTAGGACATCTGCTATTCTATGGGTCTGCTGTGTCTCCCGCTTTCCATGTTGGATTGTTCGCTCCCTTTTTGATTCTATCAGTTAGTATTAGCAGACACTAGTTTTGTTTGTGCGATTCCTTTGACTCTTAGACCTATCAGTGTGATCAATTGTGAACTGAAGATGATCACTTGGACTAGTGAGATGGCATTGGTACATGCCACCTTGATGGGATTGAATTGGAATCCCCTGGCACGTTTCTAACACCATCATTTGGGGCCAGTCCAATTGAGCATTTCCCGAATTATACATCTCCTCCCTCTATTTTTCCCACTCTTATATTTAACAGGGATCACTTTTCAGTTAAAATTTAAACACCCAAGAATAATTGTGTGTTAATTACAGAGTTCAACCACCAGTACTAGAACAAAAAAAAAATACTAAAATGGATAAAGTATTACATTGTACATCAACAGTCAGGACAAGAGCTGATCAAGTCACTGTTTCTCATAGTGTCAATTTCACTTCAACAGGTTTCCCCTTTGGTGCTCAGTTAGTAATATGCATTTTCTACAGGTTTTCTGAAGACATACTATGCATTCCCAATTTTGCAGAATAAATGTATTTATTTATCCATTTCCATGATCTTTTGAAGTACTTTCACATATTATGGGCATCTCAAGGAAATGTAATTCATTTTGCATCTCTCTATTCTTGGCGTTTCCCATGTAGTAAATATTCATTAAATGTTATTGGATGAAAAATGAATACATGTATTTTTGTAAAAGTATAAAATTATTTTAAAAGCATAAAAACCTAAATAGCACTTTCAAAACAGAAACCATATAGAGAAATCTAAAGGTAACAATGATTAGTTATTGCTAATTGGAATGGTTTTATACATAAATTTATATTACTCATCTGGTAAAAACTGCATCTAGATGACCTGAGCCTTCTTGTTACAAACTTTAATATTCACATGCAGCTGAATGCAGAGTGTAGCCCACGGTTATTGCACCCAATGATTAAATTTTAATAGGTATTTTAGATTGTCATGTGAACATTATTTAAATATCCTTTCCAATACCTACATCAGTGTTTTTGTTCATGTTTCTCTTCTTTTTGTAAAAGAATATGATTGAATAAAAAAGTGAGAAAACAGTTACTACAATTTAATTTTATCCTATATGACTGAGAATATTCTCTAAAATATGCCTGTTATAAAAATATATATTTTAACATAAAAGTTCAGGTTTACCAGGAACGCAGAGACAGTATCTCTCATAGACAGAATCCTGTGGAAGACTAGTAACAATAGAAAGTCAGATTTGAGAAACTTGTCCACGGGCAGAATGAAAAAAGATTGATCTCAATTGGTTCTGAGTTCAAGACATGCTCCTTTAATTTCCCCAGACCAGTAGAGGTGCTGAGAACAGTTTCATGGCTTAGGGCCCCGCAGAAGGCCAAGGTGAGTATATAACTTGACTTGGTTTCTCGTTGTCTATGACAGAAACCATGGCATCTGCTTGCAGATGGGATGATATACCCCAGTGAATTGGGCTCTTGGCTTTTACACTCTGAAAGTTTAGAATTAGGATAATTGATTTGTTCAAATTAAAAAACAAGAAGGACTGAAATCTACCCTCATAGTCAGACTTACTTCAAGCACTACATGTTAGTCTTTAAAATATTTTTGTTAATAAAATGTTTTGCAGATAAGATGAATTTTGTTCAGGTGCTCAGATATTTTCACATTTCAGGAAAAACTTTGCCAGGGTTTAACTTTTCTGGACCTAACTTTTAATAAGGGCTTCCAGTAATTTGTGTCATAGAAGATCTGCCTTCCCAAAAGGCACTGTACTGTATAGTTGAATAATTTCTCCACATTTTCTTTTCTTCAGAAGGACATACCCTTCTTTTTCCTATTTTGGTTGACTGTAAACTCTTCATCAGTTTAAAATATTATTGTGTCAACTATGTTTTAACTTTAAAATATAAGTGAATTCTTAGTAGTCTATGGCTGTAGATGGAAACAAGGGCACAAATCAGGGGAACAATGCTTAATAAAGAAAAAATACTTGTATTTGGCTTTGAAAAATATAGTACATTATTGCTATGAATATTGTTCTCTTTGGGGGGCAGTGGGCAGAAGTTAAGATTTGCTAAATGAAGCAGTCTGAAAGGTTACCAAAAGGTTGACTAGCTCTCATAGTGTATTTATTCATAAATGATGGACGTATCTCAGCATTATAGGATTACTTACTTCATATACAGGATGGCATTTTGGACCACTAACTGTAGATATGTGTGTGTATATTGTATACACTTGTGCTCTGTACTACCTTTAAGCACACCACTTTTTGTGAGGGAGTTAAAATGCCAAGACAGATTAGAATGACTTTCCTTGTTTCTCCAATAGAAATAGCATTTCCTTAAGTAAGCATGAATCCAGTGTGTTGAATATGAATATATGTGTGTGTATGACTAATTATATTTATGTATGGAAAATCTACTAATATACACTCAGAGTTTATATGTAGGTTTGCTAGAAGGTCGTGACATAATCTTGGAGAGGAGGAAAATGAGACCTTTCGAGGATAAGTGCCTGACCTCCAGGTCACATAGCTGGTACCACAGCTCTCTGGATTTCCCAACCCTCCCAGAGGTATATGGGACAGCCTTGCATCAGGAGACTGACCCAAGAGCAGCTCACTTTTCCCGTTTTGGGGTTACAGCACTGAGACTCTTGCACATTGCACTAGGTGCAAGCCCAGAAATCCTGCCAGGAGCAAAATAACACTCCTTAAACACTCTATGACTTTCAGAGCCATGGAAAATAAAAGGTTGAAGTTAATGGTTGCCAGCTTGGAGGGAGTAGTTCTTCATTGGAGCCAAATGTATGTGAAGAACAGATGAGACTGTGGGAGTGAAGTTGGCAAAAGGCAAGGAGAGATGAGTGTATTCATTTTTGAAAATGAAAGTACAATAAATATCTGGATAAGTTAAATATTTGCTATTCAGAAATTTTTTTTTATCTTAAAAAATGAAGTGTTTGTGTCTTCAGAGAGTAATCTTGAATAATGTTATATTCTGTCTCTAAATATAATGAAGTAATTGTTTTTATTTGGGGGCAGATAAATTGTTTTTAATAACCTATAAATGTAGAACTATTGTGTTCCCCTTCCTAATAAGATCATTCTTTCTTTTAGGGAAATTCTCGTATTTAATCAATGACTCATGTTAAGTTGTGTTCCAACAATTTTGAGAACTGGAGCAAATATGCCTCAGCGAAGATGATTATTTGAATTTTTGGTTCATGGGGATAAAACTACATGACATAAGGAGTATGAATATAGTAGTCAAGAATTCTGTCCTTTTATTTCACACTCATTTTGTTGTTGCAAGAAGGCTCAGGTCATCTAGATGCAGTTTTTACCAGATGAGTAATATAAATTTATGTATAAAATCATTCCAATTAGCAATAACTAATCATTGTTACCTTTAGATTTCTCTATATGGTTTCTGTTTTGAAAGTGCTATTTAGGTTTTTATGCTTTTAAAATAATTTTATACTTTTACAAAAATACATGTATTCATTTTTCATCCAATAACATTTAATGAATATTTACTACATGGGAAACGCCAAGAATAGAGAGATGCAAAATGAATTACATTTCCTTGAGATGCCCATAATATGTGAAAGTACTTCAAAAGATCATGGAAATGGATAAATAAATACATTTATTCTGCAAAATTGGGAATGCATAGTATGTCTTCAGAAAACCTGTAGAAAATGCATATTACTAACTGAGCACCAAAGGGGAAACCTGTTGAAGTGAAATTGACACTATGAGAAACAGTGACTTGATCAGCTCTTGTCCTGACTGTTGATGTACAATGTAATACTTTATCCATTTTAGTATTTTTTTTTTGTTCTAGTACTGGTGGTTGAACTCTGTAATTAACACACAATTATTCTTGGGTGTTTAAATTTTAACTGAAAAGTGATCCCTGTTAAATATAAGAGTGGGAAAAATAGAGGGAGGAGATGTATAATTCGGGAAATGCTCAATTGGACTGGCCCCAAATGATGGTGTTAGAAACGTGCCAGGGGATTCCAATTCAATCCCATCAAGGTGGCATGTACCAATGCCATCTCACTAGTCCAAGTGATCATCTTCAGTTCACAATTGATCACACTGATAGGTCTAAGAGTCAAAGGAATCGCACAAACAAAACTAGTGTCTGCTAATACTAACTGATAGAATCAAAAAGGGAGCGAACAATCCAACATGGAAAGCGGGAGACACAGCAGACCCATAGAATAGCAGATGTCCTAAATAGCACTCTGGCCTCAGAATCAGCCCTTAAGGCATTCAGATCTGGCTGAAGAGCCCATGAGAGTATTGTAGGCATGGAAAGCCAAGACACTCTGGGGAAAAAAAAAAAAAAAAACTAAATGAAAGATCTCAGCGAGTAAGATCCCAGTGGAAAGAACAGGGCCATCAAAGAAGGAGGTACCTTTCTGTGAAGGGAAGAGAGAACTTCCACTTTGACTATGACTCTATCGGAAAAAGATCGAAGTCAGCAAACTCAAAAGGCTTCCATAGCCTTGGCAACTCATGACTAGAGCCTAGGGAGATTACTGACGCCACAAACAAGAGTGTCAAATTGTTAAATCAACAACAGGAGTCACTGTGTACTTACTTCTCATGTGGGATCTGTCCTTAATGTGTTGTCCAATGTGAAGTAATGCTATAAGTAGTACTGAAACAGTATTTTTACACTTTGTGTTTCTGTGTGGGTGCAAACTGATGAAATCCTTACTTAGTATATACTGAAAAATCGATCTTCCGTATATAAAGATAATTGAAAAAAAAAACACCTTGGTTTTAAACTGGAAATTGCATAGAAAATTAATCAATTTTTAAAAAATACCATGTAGGATCTCTGTCCTTAATGTGCTGAACATTGTGATTTAATGCTATAACTAGTACTCCAACAGTATTTTTCACTGTGTGTTACTATGTGGGGGCAAACTGTTGAAATCTTTACTTAATATATACTAAACTGATCTTCTGTATATAAAGAGAATTGAAAATGAATCGATGTGAATGGAAGGGGAGAGGGAGTAGGAAAGGGGAGGATTGCGGGTGGGAGGAAGTTTTTGCCGGGGAAGCCATTGTAATCCATAAGCTGAACTTTGGAAATTTATATTCATTAAATAAAAGTTTAAAAAAAAAAGAAAAAGTAAGCTTAGAGAAACTTCAGAGGCATATTCGTGACTGGAGTCAGGGAGATTCATTAGAAGGATATAGAAATAGTTTCGCTGTTTATTAGTTAAAGCAGCAGAGGTGAGGATGAAGAGGGGATGCACTCTAGAGGAATTTAAAAACAAAATGATTGAATTAGTAGTGATGCTAAGGGCAGGAGAGGAATCAACTCATAGCTGTGCAGGGAGGGAACAGTGATCACTTAGTTCAGCCATGAGTGCTGAAAGTCTTCATTTTCCCCTCTTTCAGGCATATTTTGACAAAAAACGCACACATTTTGGTTGCTTAATGGTTCACCTGCTCATGTGTTCTACCTATGTATATCTTACAATGTCTCTACTTATTTTACAAAGCAAAAATAAGCAAGTAATACATTTAAAAAATGCATATTATTAAAACGGTGATAAGATTTAAATTTTTTTGCCTCCAAAACAATTTAAGCTTTAATTTTCTTTTACATCAGTTATTTCAAATAACCTTGTATTGATATTAAACATATCTAATTGCTACACATATCACCTAAATTAGTAGCAACAATCAAGCTTATTATAAGTTTACTGACTGACACATTAGGAAATTACAATGTATATATGCTTAAACATTACTAAATAATAGTGTTGCAATAGATGAGACTGTTCAACAGCTGAATTTTGGGAGCTAGGATTAACCTTCATTACAAATTAGGCCTATGGTTAAATGCACAGTTAGAATCACTGAGGCTTTCTCTTAAATAAAATGAAAGTCCGTAATATATGGCTGTTATTTTATAATTATATCTAAAACCCAACCATACTTATTCTTTTTTTAGATTTATTTATTTATTTGAAAGTCAGAGTTACACAGAGAGAAGGAGAGAGAGAAAGAGAGAGAGAGGGAGGTTCTCTATCTGCTGGTTCACTCCCCAGATGGCTGCAATGGCTGGAGCTACACCGATCCGAAGCCAAGTCCCAGGAGCCTGTCCTGGGTCTCCCATGTGGGTGCAGGGGCCCAAAGTCTTGGGCCATCCTCCACTGCTTTCCCAGGCCACAGCAGAGAGCTGGTTTGGAAGCAGCCGGGACCCAAACCGGTGCCCATATGGGATGCTGGCACTGCAGCTGGCGATTTCACCCACTATGCCATAGCGCCGGCCCCACTGATCTTTTTATACATTTTTGTTTTAAACCATGTATTTCCCCTTCTATCAAACATCACTTCCCTTCACATCCATTTAATTATTTTGACTGTTAAATAAAAAGTTTGACAAAAATATTTTGAAAAAATATTACAAAAGTTGAAATATTTTGGGAACTGTAGCCAAGATGAATTATGTAAATATTCTTTTCATTAGATACTCATTATTTTACTTAATGTGCTTTATTAATTGTCAAAAAGTGGTTTAAATATTGCACTTTGGGGCCCAATTGACAGAGTTTGACCCACATCTTAGTCTTCTGGGGCCCTAATCACTTAGTAATTGTAAGATATTGGGCAAGTTACATAACTGCTTTGTATCTCGGTTTCTTCATCTTTAAAATAAGCATATTAAAAGTATGTATGGGGCAGGGGCTGGCGCTGTGATGCAGCAGGTTAAAGCCATGGCCTGAAGCGCCAGCATTCCATATGGGCACCAGTTCTAGTCCTGGCTGCTCCTCTTCTGTTCCAGCTCTATGCTATGGCCTGGGGAAGCAGTAGAAAATGGTCCAAGTCCTTGGGCCCCTGCACCCACATAGGAGACCCAGAAGCTCCTGGCTCCTGGCTTCGGAATGATGCAGCTCCGGCTGTTGCGGCCATCTGGAGAGGGAACCAGTGGATGGAAGACCTCTCTCTCTGTCTCTACCTGTCTCTGTAACTCTGTCTTTTAAATAAATAAAATGCATCTTTTAAAAAAAAGTATGTATGGGGCCAGCATTGTGGTGCAGCAGGTTAAGTCACCACCTGCTATGCCAGTATCCCATGTGGGTGCCAGTTCAAGTCAATGTTGCTCTACTTCTGATCAAGCTCCCTACTAATGCACCTGGGAAAGGACCAGAAGACAGCCAAAGTGCTTGGGCCCCTGCACCCATGTGGGAAACCTGGAAGAAGATCCTGCCTCCTGACTTGGGCCCCACCCAACTGAGGCCATTGCAGTCATTTGGGGAGTGAACCAGTGGATGAAGGGTCTTTTTCTCATGCCCTCTCTCTCTCTTTCCCTCTATGCTGTTTACATAATAAATAAATAAACTATTAATAAAAAAGAGAGCATCTCTGTCTTAAAAACAAGTATGTGGATGAGTATTGTGGTGCAAAAGGCTAAGCTACCACTTGGAACTCAAGCATCCCACTTAAGAGTGCTTGCTCAAGGTCTGGGTACTCTGCTTTCAATTCAATTCCCTGCTAATGTGCCTGAAAAGCAGCAGATGATGGCTCAAGTACTTGAGTCCCTGCCACCCACATGGGAGACCCAGAGGGAGTTCTTGGCTCCTGGCTTCTACCTGGCCCGATCCCAGCTGTTGTAGCCATTTGTGGAGTGTTCAGTAGATAGAATCAACCAACGAATCACTCTCTCTGAATCCCTTCCCCCACCTCTTTGTTTCTCTTTCCCCTCATCTTTGTCCTCCTCTCTCTGTCCCTCTGCTTTTCAAATAAATAAAAACATTCTTTAAAATAATTTTAAAATTATTTATATGATAGGTTAATTTTGATGATTAGATCAGTGTTTAAGCACTTTTGGGTATGTTATTCTATGCAAGCATTTGGCTTAGATTTCTAGTTATTCCTAGAGGGATGCATTTCATAGTAGTGCAAAAAAATTCCAGTAACTCAAGTTTTGGCTGAATAGAAATGGGACTCCTTGCCCTTATATATGAAGGGACTTTAAAAACTCCAAGAAAAAAATGTGTGTTATGAAAACACTGCCTGAATTTCAAATATTTTTTTCACAAAAATAAACTTACATTTAGATTCCATTTTCCATGAATTTTCTGAAGTCATTTAATATGATTATAACATTTTATTAGGCATAACAATGTACTAGGTTTGGTGTTACATTACCTTTTAAAAATGTTTACTCACTTCCTTCCACTTGAAAGACAAAGACAGAGAGAGTGACGAACAGATCTTCCAGCCACTGGTTCATTCCCCAAATGCTGGCAACAGCCAGGCCTGGGATAGGTAGAAGCCAGGAGCCTGGAACTCTATCCAAGCCTCCCTTGTGGGTGACAGTGGCCCAAGCTCCTGTGCTCTCTCCTGCTGCCTCCTATGTATATTATCAGGAAGCTGGATGAGTGGGAGAGTAACTGGGATTCAAACTGGCAACCTGACATGGTATGTATGCATCCCAAGTAGAAGCCTAACCTGCTATATCACAACACCTGACCCCTTAAATTACCTTTTAAATTAAATTTTACAGTTCTGTGGCAAAGATATTGTTACACCCATTTTATACAGATAAAAAACTGAACTGTGACTCTGAAAAGTTAAATAATTTGTCTAAATTCACATTGCTAAAAATAGTCATAACTATCGACTGCCTTCTATTTTTCTCATAGCAAATCTACATGAAACTAAATTCTTCCCATGGTGTTAAAGCAATGAGTATCATTTTAGAAATCGTGTTAAATACCACTTCTTCATGTCCATGAAAACTAGCTCAAATGGTCTTCTATGAGCTTGTCGTTAGCAGTTTCTCTTCTACATTATACAAGATTCCTAGCTGCACTTTGTATAACCTAATTACCTGGTACCTCATTAATAATCTACAGGGTGTTTTGAGCTGTGAAATTTATAGCCTTTGTAGTGAATTACTTCTCACAATTGCAGAGTTTGGAGTCCTGGGAGTCTAATTGAGATACTAAATACCAATACCAGGCATCACGTAAGAAGAACCAACTAAACATAGTCTAGTTCATGATATAAAAGTGTTCACAGACAATACTTTCTAATATTTTCATTTTTATACTTGTGAAGATGATTATAACTTTATAAATGTTTCCAATCATAAAGAGAATTCATGATGAAATGCAAGATGTCTTTATGGTAAAATTCTCTCAATTCAGCATTGACTTCAAAAGAGCAAATGAAGAAGGGAATTCTCTCAGTGCTCAGCTGGTCAGCAGACATGGTAGGACTTCATCACAGTTCTTTGTGACGAGGTCTCAGCAGGCAATCCATGCAGCAAGGCAGCCTAGCAGGCCTTCATGCCTACAGGTAAATTCCACTCCACAGAGCTTCTGGATGCACCCACCTGAGGACCCTAAACTGCAATATCAAGTCTTGGCTCACTGACTGAACAGTCTCCACTTCAGTATCCCAGTCTGGGTATAATTAGTATTTTCCTCAGATAGAGCAATGCTGAGCACAGGTAGACTGGACCAAAACAAAACCAGAGAATTTTCACCTGCTAGCAGAAGTTCAAGTTTCAACCTTGACGGCAAAAAGAGTCCTCAGTGGAAAGAATGGTGTGGAATGAGCACAGAGATACAAAAAGGTGTTCATTTTGAGAAAACAAGACTAAAGCTGAGGAATTCTACTATAACTCAGGTATTATTTATGGCATATTCACAACAGTGTGTTTCCAGAATTTAACTGAGCACAATGAGGCAAAGAAGCAGAATATTCAATTAATAGGCTTATGTAGTTGATGGAGAACCACTTAACAGAGTGCCTACAAGCTTGGGCTCCTGAGACAGACTGAGTTTAAATCCAGTCTTCGCTACTTATTTGTGATGTAGATGTTGGGCAAGTATATCCACCTCCCTCTGCATCAGTTCCCTTATCAATAGTAGATTTCATAGGACTGTTGTCAACAATAAATAAATTAATGCTTACAACTTCTTTAGATATATATACCTAAAAAATCCAATATTTATTTATATTTCAAATGTGTGCTGATTCGGGGAAACAGAAAATTTTAAAAATAACTAAATATCTATAAGAAGTCCCATATTTAACTTATTCTATCCAACATGAACAGAATTACCAATAAGTCATAGATGTAAGTGTATAAGATATTTTACTGATTTGACCAATCTTTTTACTGGTTATTTTACTTATTATCTACTTAATAGATTGTACTGCTAGTACAAAGAAAGTTTAATGGAAACTCAGTGTTAATTGGGAATTCATGAAATTGGGAATTCACTATCTAGTAGAAAAATGTAGACTATGCATATTTTTCTTATACCATACGTGGGAGTAATGATTTCCATTTAAATACCTTAGTCAAATTGTTATAATTTTTTGTATCTTGTCTCATCTATCCACTACAAAAAAGACAAACAAAGTTAAAAACAAAGCAAAATCCAAAACAAATTCATGGCCTCTTTTCATGGTTAAAATTTTTAGTAAAGACAGTAAATATTAACGATGAAAAGGTGGCCCATTCCTTAGGAACAAACACAGAACAATATGCACATAAATCAATGTGCACACTTTGGTGGATTTTTTTCCCACTACATTTGCATCATGAAATAGGGTCACTAATTCACACTGAAGTGGATTTTCCCTGTTTCGACACTGCAGAGAAGTACTAAGCTACAAACTCAAAGGGCGTTTGGTTTGGCTTTTGATCCAAGAAGGGTAAAATGCTTTTATTTACTGCTCTGTCTTCCTTGTTGTCTGAGATTGTGTACCTCTACATAAGGAAATACATTTGATTATACATTTCTATGTTGTGCTAGCACTGACTAATCCAAGATCTAGTTTCTAATAACCAGGTCTGGAAGAGCTGTTGTTTTAAATCTTAATAAATGAGACTTGTTACAACCCTTCACAGTGCTACAGAAACACTTTTCCCACTGTATGCACTAGGTGAATACTTTGCAAATATTGATAAAGACACAACATGTAAGACACACAGAGCAACTTTTCTGCCCCAAATCACATTTTTCCAACAACATATGGAAGAAAGTTTGATAGTTTTGCACCAGACAAGTTTATGCAGTTCTAAAGTGAACTAAATGAAAAATCCAACTGATAGTAAAATCTCAATCATATAAAGAGATAGTGGCTTCATTTATGATGTATAATGCTGTGAATTATAAATAAACTAGAGAATTAAAAAAAAATCCTTCTCATTTAACTGCTGTGAATAGACTAAACATATGCAATAAAACCAAATTATCTTGTAGTTTTTCCTGTCTTCAAAGCAAAGATTTAGGGAGAAGGAGAAAGGGCAGGGAGTGAAACAAGTGATAAAAAAGAAGGGTCCAGCCTTGGGACTGGTGCATACAGAGTCCGTGTTCCAATAAGACTCAACAAACAGCTCTGATCAGAATCTAAGTGATGGGAAACAGCCTGTAGCTTCGAGATTAGCTGCTTCACACTATTTCTGAGTTAAGCCAGCACAAGTAACATCATGAATGCATAATTATAATTATGCATTAGACTATGCATAATGATCTTAAAATCGGTAAACAAAGAAAAAGCATCAGAATTCCTCAGCTGTTTTTCTGGAATACCGTTACAGAAGACAAAATATGACTAAGATTTTAAGGAGGGGTGACTTCCTGAAACTTTTTTTGCATGAAATATGCAATCTTGAGGAAATAAATGACGAATCAGTATGGTTTTAAAATCCTGTTTAGGAAATTCCACATGAACAACTTAAGTCAAAAAAAATGCTGTAGAGTTTTTCAAAACATATGAAGGAGACACTCAGGAATGTTCATATTTAAAATACTTTTGCCAAGAGACAGAAATATAATTAAATAACAATTTGCACTTCTGATATTGTTTAATAAAATATGCACATCCCTGAAACCATTTGGAAAAAGATAATGATCAGTCATTGGCTAGCATAGAGCAAGCATAATAACGGAAATGTGATAGATGTCATTAATGGTAAGTGATGAACTTTGGTTTTCTTTTTCCTCAAACTACTAGATCCTAAAAAATCTAATCATAAGAAGGTCTCACCTGAAAATCTTCAGTAGTAGTATATGTTCATTTCCTTTCAGCTACTCACAACCAAAATGGAACTCTAATCTAAGGGTGATAACTTTTATACCTTGAAAGACCAGTCATGTCATATAACTTTCATTTTTTTTCATGTAACTAAGTCTTCTATATTTTAGGCAAAATGATTCAATATTCTGGAACCCTAATCTTTTCTCACGGTACTATTTTTACTACTTTACTCTGGAACATGGCCAAGTTCTCTTCATTCTTCTTAGCAGAGAGCCTTAAACTGAATTCCCTTATATTAAAGAAGAATGTTGGTAAACCTGGAAGCTAATAGGTCCTACAAGGACGTATTCCATACACAATGTAAGATGTAAGGATACTTGGAGAGAATTTATTCATTTTCCAAGAGGAAGAAAAATACATAGCTAAAGCTACATGGAATTCTTTTCATCTTTCATTGGTATTTTGTGTTTCCTTGTCACCAAAATTCAGAGAAGCAGTTCAGCATTCTTTTTCCAACTCATTTCTTCGATTTTTCTTAGTATCATGTTAATTGTCTCCACTTGAAGTTCTTACATCCTGTATTAAAATTCATCAGCATTTATTCCATAATCATGTTTTGGCATTCACTCCAATAATAATTGTTCATATTTTCTATAATCACCTTTTGAAATTTTAATGTTTCTCCATAGAAACAATTTTTCTTCTCTTCCTATACCTTCTATCCTTATTCCCTCTTTCTCCTCTTCTACCTTGCAGCTCTAGTTGAAGGGTAGTAGTTCTTTACACATTGGAAACATCACTCCTGAACTCAGTCATCATTTGACTGTGTTGACACATAGAAGGACCAGTTGAAAACCTTAAATTAAATCACACAATCACCTATTTTGTCTGCACATTAATGTTTGTTACATGTGTCATTTTGACTACTGAAATCAACTGAATTCTATTCCAAGAAAACCAACCAATCAACAGATATGCACTGTTCATCTACTCTGATGGTGACAAAATGAGTGTTGCAAAGATCACAAAAGAGCAGTGATTTTGAAAAATGCAACACTTAAGAATTTGAATTCTAGAAAGATAAGGGTTTGAAAATCAAGAAGTGGGTGTAACAATTTCCCAGGGCAATGAATGACTTGGATGGAGAGTTAAGAGAAGAGAAATAATTGCAAAAGTGCTGTGTATACGGAGGAAGAAGTCTTGAGATGGTGACAGAGGTCATCTCTATCAAAGGGGAGGGGGGGTGGTAATCTACATTTCCCCCATGAATGTAAGAGGACAAGAAAATGATCCTTTCTTAAACTTTCCACTATTTCCTCAGTAAAATGAAAATAATCTTCTTTACTTCAGCTTTTTGGAACATGTGTCTTTTGGACAATATCCTGGTTCACATGCTAAAATGTGGCAGACACACAGACAATTTAAATACGCAGTGACCCTGTAGAAAGAGAGAGCAAAGGAGAAAGGAAAGTTCACAGACTTTCTAATAAAGAGCCAAGTCTAGATATATTATTAGACATTTGGAAAAAATTCTTTGATACTCCAACAAAATATTTATGGCTTATTTTTGGTCAACAACCTTGTTTTATTTTTTAGTATTGGTTGGAATGACTATTCTGCTCTTAATGTTAGATGACTGTGTTGAAGACTTTTTTTTAATCAAACCTGAAGAAAATTAATGTGAAATGATTAAATACAGGGAGTTCTAGTTACAAATGGGCTCTAAAAGTCCATTTGAAAATGCACCATTTGGAACTCAAAGTACATTTTTTAACTTCACAAAGTGTTTCTCAAACCACACTGTACAGATACCTTGGGGCCTTCAGTATTTATGAGCATTTTAAAAAATTTGATGTCTTCATTCTGAGTCTAACACAAATAGCATGAAAATAAACATACGGTTGGCATGCATAATAGTAAATGATCTCTCTACCTCTTTTGTCACAAAAATGCACATTTGGAAAACAGTAAACAGAATATTGTAATTTCTTTAAGTTGGTATTTCTCAAAGGGCAATTCATAAATCCTTGGAAAACCTTGAACCTATTGAATTTTTTTTTTCCTTAAAAAGAATCTGCATCTTCCTCAAACCAAGTGAAGAACTGGCATAGACCCAGGATTGCAAACAGTCAAGTCTCAAGGTTAGATTACAATAGGCTTATTTAGCTATTAATCTAGCTATATATTTTGTATAAATTTCTGTGTCCAAGAATAAGAGTCATTTGTTAGAGGAAGGGGAGGCAGAATCTTTCCTTATCCTTTTCTGGTCATAGGAAAGAGCTGATGTGATTTGTTTGCTTCTTCTGCCTTCTCCCTTTCCTGTTCCTCTCCCCCAAAATCTGAAATCATTGTTCCTGATCCTCAGAGTTTTTGAGGCTGTTCAACTCCTCCACAACATTTGGCATATGGGTGTCCTCTCTTATAAACTACCTCATGACTGGAGGGCTTATTTTTGCCTGTTTCTCTTTGAAATAAACAAATACATCCATTCATTCATGGATCAGTTTTCAGAAGGAAAGCAACCTGGCTGAAATGCTATCAATGAATGAATGATTACTTTGCAGATGATCTACCTGTGACTATTAGGCTATTGCTAGTTCTCAAAACGTTAATTTTTATAATTAATTATTCACTTATTTGAGAGGCAGACAAAGAGTAGAAAGGCACCCAGTCAGATCTGTCATCCATTGGTTCACTCCCAAATGTGCACACAGCCGGACAGGCACTAGGGCCAAAGCCAGGAGCCAGGTTACTCAATCTAGTTTTCCCATATGGGTAGCAGGAACCTGTGCATGCCGAGTTGTACATTAGAAGGACACTGGAGTCAGGAACTAAAGGGAAGATTCCAACTTAGCTCCGCCAATATGGGATGCAGCTATCCAATCTGGAGCCCTAGCCATTACCCCAAATGCTCACTCCAACACTTTCTCATTCTACAAATCTGAACAGATACATCTTTCAATTTTCTAAATTTTTGTTTGTTCATTTTATTTTGAAATAGTCTCTCCAGTGGCTCCTGTGGGATAAATATTTGAGAATTCTAGAATGGCAATGGCAGGACTTGGCCACTTTAAAGTTAATACAATAAGCAAAATCAGGTCAGAAGTTGTCTCTAAATAATGTATAAACTCAAGTGGACACTGAGGGCTGACATAGTGACTTCTGAGATGTTTTGAGTAGGCTCACTGGTTACCAAGTTACAACCATGGAACTGGGATGAACTATGTTCCTGAGAATTGTGCTCTGCTTGCTACACAGAATAATTTCTGAAACTGCTGAACTCTGGTAGCTCTCCACGTATCACGGCCTCACTGCATATCACTTGTCACTAATTGGCAGCAGCTGCTCCAGACAGACCTAGTCCTGGCAAACAGACTGAATGCTTTTCTCTGCCCTTAGGAAATCTGTCTCCAGGTGAGGTTTGAGGCCATGTGCAGAGCAGTATGCCGAATTTGTTCTCAGGCTATTTGGACAATGGACAAGTTAAGGACTTCAATGTTTTAATGTCACTTGTCCACTCATTTGGACTTTCTGTAAATAAGTATTTTTAAATTTTTTTTTCAATTCCTGATGTTAGGAACATATCTAATAGAGACCTTTAAGAGTTTAATGTAATTTGGCGTTTACAAAAGTTGATACCCAATTTCTCACAGCATTATTAGTTATGTGCTGGATTCCAATTCACTCTTCAAAACGGGGAACACAGACCCATTTTCACCAAACATTTAAGCAAGAAATGCTGACCTTCATCTATTTTAACTTTTCAAAGAGCCCTGTTCCCACCAGAGTTCCATATCAGTAATTTTTGCAGAACCTTGAATTTACTAGTGACATCATTTTTAATGTTTTTCTGTTCTTTACAATATTATACAAATGAATCTTATTCTGTTTTTAATCACAAGCTTTATCCAGCAATCAAGGCAGGTATATAATAAGCTAAGCTACTCTGTAAATCTAAACATTCTCCACAAATGGAAAAGATACAGCCTGGGCTCTCTGATTGTTACTAAGGCGACTATCTAAAATGAAAATCTGATTAACCCTTTTGCTGCTTGGAACTACCCATGTACCACGTTAACTGACTTCCCTGAACTTATCTCTCCCTTTTCCCCCTCAAGAAATTCATAATTGCATTGCTCGGGAGTAGTTATGCTCTGGTTATGCTATCTGAGGCTGAGAGCACTGTGATGGGGGTAGTCCCTGCTGGACAGCTGAGTGGGGTGGCTGCCTCATCATGAGGCAACAGACATTAACACAGAGGGCACATGACTTCCTACTTATTTAAGGCATCGTTTGATGAAATCCTTGACAACATTAAAGGATTTCCATTCAATAAAGTGCAGAGTACCCCTGTATTTTCCTTTCACTCTGGAAATGATTTGACAGTAAAAGCTGTATGTTTCACAAACATATTTTCTTCAACTATTTTTGAGTGACATTAGCAACTGTTAACATTTGCTCAGAAGAATAATATTTCAAAGCGTTATGCAGAATTTTAGCCAAGAACAAATATCCATCAGGCACTGTCTACTCTCTTTTTATACTCAAACAAAAAAAAAAAAAATGGAGTTGAAAGCAAGGGGTGGGGGGTGGGCTGAGTAGAATAGGAAGACTTTTTTTTCCTGTAATTTTGACAATGGGAGGTTGTACACTAAAAAATCATTATTAATTAGATTTGGAAAACGAAGTTGTGCAAGAAAATTACATTAAAATGCCTGTACCTTTCAAAGTAGACTGTTAACATTCAAGCTTCTTTTAAACTTCCATTCCTCACTGTCTACACACCACTCCTGCTCCAGACCTTTCAGGATGGTGTTTGGATAATTTTCACCTGGACCCTTCACTGGACACAAAAACATGGCCTGTTTATTCTCCTCTACACATGGCTGAATTTCTGCCCCGCTCTCCCTTCATCCTGAACTCCCTCCCTACTACTCTGCCTATTCACACCCATCACTTCCAGCAGACTTTGTTCACCTCTCACTACCCCGAGGAAACATTTCCCAATTAACCTTCCTCCTTCCATTCACTCTTTTATGTCGCCTCAGAACGTAATTGTGCTAGGCCATCTTGTACTTGTTGATACATTGATTGTAACTCCTTCTTCTTTTTAAAAATATGCCTGTTCACTGGATTTGCTTTTTACATTTGTGTATGTTTCATTCCATGTGCCTCTGTATTCCTTGTGCTGTCTTCTAATTTTTGTCCTTTCAGAATTTTCAACGTATTCCACCCTGGAGAGTTGTTCAGTAAATGCTTTATTTTTATTGATTGATTGATTGTTTGTTTGTTTGTTTTTGACAGGCAGAGTTAGACAGTGAGAGAGAGAGACAGAGAGAAAGTTCTTCCTTTCTCCGTTGGTCCACCCCCAAAATGGCTGCTACGGCCGGCACGCAGAACCAAAGCCGGGAGCCAGGTGTTTCCTCCTGGTCTCCCATGCGGGTGCAGGGCCCAAGCACTTGGGCCATCCTCCACTGCACTCCCGGGTCACAGCAGAGAGCTGGACTGGAAGAGGAACTACTGGGACAGAATCTGGCGCCCCAACTGGGACTAGAATATGGGGTGCCAGCGCTGCAGGCAGAGGATTAGCCAAGTGAGCCGCAGCACTGGTCCTTCAGTAAATGATTTATACCTAATTTTAAATAATTAACATTCAGGCATCACTTTGCTCTCTTACAGTTTTATAATTGTTCATACTGAATTATTTAAAGGAATGCAACCACTAGCAAATAGCATCAACTCTAAATCATCAGCCTATAGCTAATCTCCAATATTCTTGCCCACCTTTAAACACTTTCTTCTTGGATGACTGTATTTCTTTTTTTTTTTTTAAGCATCATGTCAAATTTAACATGTCTAAAATGAAGTTCACCTTCTGTGAAAACCCATATTGCTCTTCACATTTACCTATTAAAATAAAATTTACTTAGCCATTAAAAGAACCTTTTAGCATACCTAGCATTTCCAGTTATATTCAACTTTTACACATCATATTATGTAGAAAGAACTAAAAAGTTTGATATATTTATGAAGTATATAAGTACACTTTTTGTTGGATGTTCACAAAAATTATGCCCTGGACCATACTTATGGTGATTGAGGTCAACATCATCAGAAGAATAAAAGAATATTAACCTGCAACAATAACATATTTAATTAAACATATACTGAAGATATATTTATACATAATTAAAAATGTGATAAAAAACAATTTAGTGTTTACAATCTAAAACAGTAGAGCAGGCTGGTTATAAATTCAGGTATACAAAGGAAAGTTAACATGGAATTATTTAATTGGGAAAGTGCAGAGTGGATTTTGAGGTACCAATTATCTGGTAGAAGGTGCTTGGCTTAGTGGGATGCTAAGGTGAAGCCACTTGCTGCCAAAAATAGAAGACTTTGGACAAACACATTTAACTCTGAAATTATACTTCCTATTTATGTGAGGAACAGAAATTAATGATTCTCAAAGGTCACCCCCTCTAGTAAATTTTAAAGGATCTCAACGTAACTGATTAGTTTGGGGACAAAAGACAGAGTGTGAGAATGACAGTGAGAGGAGATGCTCTTCTGAGATAGTAAGGTCCTCCTCTGTGGCCTTCCTCATTCTCAGTAGATGGAATTTAGTACACTTTAAAGTACTTGAGAGGCTTTTCATTCTGACAATAAAATAACTTTCAGGTTAAAAGACAAGGTTTTGGTAGTGAAACAGGAAGTGTTAACCCATGGAGGGAAAGGAGAATGCTATGGGAGACAATTTAGATTGTAAAGCCACATTCTTAAGGGGTACCCACTTGAAAGCCAACTACAGATCCATCTATATACTGCCTAAAAAAACACACCTCACCATCAAAGATACATGCAGCCTGAAAGTGAAAGGATGGAAGAGGATATTCCATGCTAATGGAAAGGAAAACCAAGTAGGTGCAGCCATCCTAATATCAGACAAATAGACATTAACACAAAAACTTCAAAAAGAGACAAGGGCATTATGTAATTATTAAGGGATCAATTCAATAGGAAGACATGACTAAAATAAATGTATATGCACAAAATGCTAGGGTGTCTGCCTATTTAACACAAATGTTAATAAATCTAAAGGGAGACATGGATTCCCAATACAATAGTAATGGGGGACTTTAAGACCCCACTTCCATTAAGGACGGATTAGCTAGATAGAAAATCAAGAAAGAAACAAACAACAGAGACAATCTATACTGTGAGCCAAATGGACTTAACTGATATCTACAGAACATTTCATTCAATAGTTGAAGAATATACATTCTTTTCATCAGTGCAAGAGGCTTTCTCTAGGATAGACCAAATGCTAAGCCATAAATCAAGTATCAGCAAATTAAAAAAATATTGAAATCATATCATGTATCTTTGCTGACCACAATGGAATGAAGCTGGGAATTAACAACCTAATAATCTCCAGAAAATATGCAAACACATGAAGACTGAATAACATGCTCCTAAATAAACAGTGGGTCATAGAAGAAATCAAAAGGGAAATCAAAACATTTCTGGAAATGAATGAATATGACAATAAAACATATCAAAACTTATGGGATACAGCAAAAGCAATGTTAAGAGGGAGTTTATAGCAAGTGGTGCCTACATCAAGAAATGGGAAAGGCACCAAATAAATGAGCTATCAGTGCATCTCACAGACCTAGAAAAAATAACACTAACTAACCAAATCCACAATTAGTAGGAGGAAAGAAATATTTAAAATTAGATAAGACATAAACAAAAGTGAAATAAAAAATATAGAACATCAGTGAAATTAAAATGTGTTTTTTTTTTTAAAAAAAATAAACAGAATCTTTGGCCCAACTCACCAAAAAAGGGGGGGGGGGAGGTCTGTGCTGTAGCATAGTAGGCTAAGCTTCCTTTCCATTTGCAGCAATGCCATCCCATACGGGCACTAGTTCCTGTCCTAGCTGCTCCTCACCCAATCCAGCTCTCTCTGTTTATGATCTGGGAAAGCAGTGGGAGATAGCTCAAGTACTTGGGCCCCTGCACCTGCCTGGGAGACTTGGAAGAAGTTCCCAGAGTTGAATCAGCCCACCTCTGGCTGTTGTAGCCATTTGGGGAGTAAATCAATAGATGGAAGACTTTTATCCCTGTCTCTCTGTCTATAATTCTACCTCTAAAACAAACAAATAAATAAAAATTTTAAAAAAAGAGGGAGAAGACTCACATCAATAAAATCAGAGATGAAAAAGGAGATGCAACAATAGGTACGACAGAAATAAAATTCATCAGGAATTACTACAAACAGCTATATGCCAACAAATTGAAAAGTCTAGAAGAAATGGATAGATTCCTGGACACATACAATATACTAAAATTGAAGCACAAAGGCATAGAAAACCTAAACAGACCAATAACCAATATGCAGATTTAATCAGTAAAAACCATCCCAACAAAGAAAGCTTAGGACCAACGGCTAAACTGCTCAATTTTACCAGACTTTTAAATAAGAACTAATTCCTAGTCTTCTCATTCTGTTCAAGACTATTGAAAGGAGAGGATCTTTCAACTCCATCTTATGAGGCTAGTACACTTTAACTCCAAAATCAGAAAATCATACAACAAAGAAAAGTAATTATAGAGCAACATCACTGATGAACACAGATGCAAAAATCCTCACCAAAATACTAGCTAATTGAATCCAACAATACATCAAAGATCATTCACTCGGACCAACTGAGATTTATTCCTGATATGTGGGGCTTAACATATGCAAATAAAAAACGTGATACATCGCATTAATAAACCGAAGAATAAAAACCATATGATTACCTCATTAGACGCAGAGAAAGCTTTTGATAAAATACATCACACTTTCCTGATAAAAACCTTAAGCAAATTGGGTATAGAAGGAACATTCTTCAACACAATCAAGGCAATAAATGACAAAGCCACAGCCAGTGTCATATTGAATGGGGAAAAGTTGCAAGCATTTCCTCTAAGATCTGGAACCAGACAAGGATGCCCACTTTCACCAGTACTATTCAATATAATCCTGGAAGATTTAGCCAGAGTCATTATGCTAAAAAAGAAATCAAAGGGATTCAAATTGGAAAAGAGGAAGTCAAACTATCCCTATTTACAGACAACATGATTCTATACATAGGGGAACCAAGAGACTCCACAAAGAGACTGATAGAATTCATTAGAAAATTTGGTAAAGTTGCAGGATATAAGATGAACACACAAAAATCAATAGTCTTTGTATATACAGATAATGCCACGGCTGAGAAAAAAACTTGTACAATCAGTCTCATTGACAATTGCTACAAAAAATTAAATATCTTGTAATAAATTTAACCAAGGAGGTGAAAGATCTCTTTGATCAAAATTACAGAACATTAAAGAAAGAAATAGAAGACACAAAAAATGGAGAAATCTTCTATGTTCATGGATTGAAAGAATTAACATCTTCAAAATGTCCATACTACCAAAAGCAATTTACACATTCAATGTGATCCCAATCAAATTACCAATGAAATTCTACTCAGATGTAGAAAATATGATGCTAAAATTCATATGGAAATGCAAGAGACCTGGAATAGTTAAAGCACTATTAAACAACAAAAGCAAAGCTAGAGGTATGACAATACCAGATTTTAAGACATACTGCAGGGGAGTTATAGTCTAAACAGCCTGGTACTGGTACAGAAAGAGAAATATGTATAATAGAACAGAATAGATACCCAGAAACCACTCCATACATCTACAACCAACTATTTTTGACAATGGAGCTAAAATCCATCCTTGGTGGAACGACAGTCTCTTCAACAAATGGTGCTGGGAAAACTGGATCTCTTCATGCAGAAGTATGAAAAAAAGACCTTTCTCTACCTTGTACTGTATTAAAAAATAATGCAAAGTAGATCAAGGATCTAAATCTATGACCTGATAGCATCAAATTACTACAGGAGAACATTCAAGAAACTCTGCAAGACATTGGCATAGGTAAAGACTTCTTGGGAAAGACCGCAGAAGAACAAGCAATCAATGCAAAAATAGACAAATGGAATTACTAAACTAAGAAACTTCTGCACTGCAAAGGAAACATTTAACAAAGTGAAGAGGCAAACAAAAGCATGGGAGGAAATATTTGCAAAATATTCAATTGATAAGGGATTAATATCCAGAATCTATAGAAAGTTCAAGATATTCAACTACAAGAATACAAATAATCCAGTTAAGAAATGGGCAAAGGACTTGAACGGGCATTTTAAAAAAGATGAAATTCGAATGGCCAACAGACACCTAAAAGTACTCAGGATCACTAGCCATCCAAACCACAATGAGGTTTAACCACATTCCATTTATAATGCCTCTCATTCAAGGATCAAAAAAGGATAAATGATGGTGAGGATGTGGGGAAAAAGGTTCCCTAATCCACTGTTGGTGTATGTAAACTGGTGTAGCCATTGTGGAAGACAGTATGGAGATAACTCAGAAAGCTGAAAATCTGACCCAGCCATCCCACTCCTGGTAATTTACATAAAGGAAATGAAATCAGCATATGGAAGTTATCTGAATCCCTATGTTTACTGAAGTTCAATTCACAGTAGCTAAGGTATAAAATCAACACAGATGCTCGTCAACTGATGAATGGATAAAGAAAAATGTGGTATATATATACTATGGAATATTACTCAGCCATAAAAAAGAATGAGATCCTATCTTTCACAATAAAATGGATGCAACTGCAAACCATATGTTTAGTGAAATAAGCCGGTCCCCAAAACACAAATATCATACAAATACAATTCAAATACCAAATTTGCATTGCAATCTGCCTAAAATTATTCCTTTGCATAAACTGTTGAGAGGAAATGGCTTGATGTCTAAATGAACTTAATTATTGTCTTATAACTGCCCAGAAAATATTTACATGTGACACTGTCATTGGTTCTATTTCACTGAAAGAAATTGTGAATGTCTAATTGACAAAAAAGAAAAATTGTAGAACTAGATATTAAAAAAAAAGTCTTGCTGCTGTGAGAATTCTATTAGTAGTATGTGCAAATTCAAAAAGGAAATGGGTCTGGAGATCTTACATGCTGCAGTATGACTACAGTTAACAATACTGTATTATATACTCTAAGTTTGCTATGAAGGTCAGTCTCAAGTGTTAAGAAAACAGTAACTAGGTGAGGTAATAGATGTGTCAATTATCTTGATTATGGTGATTGCCATAATGTTAACATATATCAACATCAAGTCATATACCTTAAATATATAAAAGTTTTATTTATCAATTATATTTCAATAAAGTTGTAAGCAATGAAAAATAACCAACTCTGTAAATATATAGAAAAGAAATTCTAAGAGATATTTGGGGAAGGGAGATGTCATGCAGCATGAAAAGGAGGTATCCTGTGTAGAAAAACAAAATCAAATGCGGGAACAACTTCATTAGCTTGTACATAAAGAGAATTGGAAATCAAAAAAAAAAAAAAAAAAAACAACCTGGTGTTAAAATGGAAATGGCATAGAAAATTAATTAATTTGAAAAAAAAAAGAACTTTGGCATAGTCTTATGAAGGGAATAACTTATTCAATCCAAGGACAGCACAGCTGAGAATAATTTGAAGGGAGATAAAATTCAGTTGAAAACAGATTTACTTTCTACTCCCCACTAAAAGATAAGCAAAGAAATCACAGAAAGAACCAGGAGCACAATATCAGAAACAGTTCTTACTTTAATTAGGTATGTGACCAACTAAGTTGTCCTAATTCTTCAGTCTTCTTATTTGGAAAATAAAGGATGGATCAGGTTTCTCAGAGTTACCACTTTCTGTACTTTCTGTGATTTGGTAATATTAAGTCAAAGTGGAAATGTTACCAAAAGATGACATGTAATTTTCCGAAAGGAGATACAGAACACTGCCTTTAATAGTTTATTAAAGTGACAATAATGTTTAGTGTTTATTGAGTGCTTATTAGATGCCAGCCTTTGTACTCTGTACTTACCCCACCTCTTTCAAAGTCCACAGAGTATGTACATAGGTTATATTAGTTTCTCTTCTTAAACAGATCAGCCAAATGATGGATGGAAAAAAGTGCCTAGAGTCACAAACTCAAGTGAGATAGAATCCGATTTACAGATAGAATTTAGACTTCAGTGCCTGAGTTCATAATCACCATACTATATTCCATTTGAATTAATATCTGAAAATATTATATACTATACTAACATGAAATTCATAAAATATGTCAATCAGTACATGGAAAAAAAGTTTCTAAGGGTTAGGAAAGATGGACAGATGATATTTAAAGGCAGAGAAGAAAAACACTGTTAAATATTTGTTTCTGTTGACATATCCTTACTCCCTAGCCCTACTCCCCCCAACTTTGCAACCATTGTTGTTATGTTGTTGTATTTGGTTTATTCACTTTGAAGTAACAAACGTGTGAGGGGAGAAAGAAAAACTACCCATAATGTGAGAAAATTAAATAGTTACGATAGATGGAGCATCGCATTGGACAAATTGCAACTAATCAATATAATCTTCTCATCCCATTTTCTCACACAAGAATGAGAATCCAACTAGGTTAATATGATATCTTTATTCTCATTAGATAGAAAACAATTCAAAGAAGCCTTAAAGGATAGTAAGATATACTTTTCCTAAGTCAACAGAAAATTAATTACAAGGGATAGTTGCTTAAGTTATAACTCAGCTTTTAGGGATTCAAAACTGTCAGTCCTCTGTCTAGAATTATTTATCAATAATATTAATGATGTAGGTGAAACAGCAGATAAGTTGCTAACTTCATTTGCTGGCAACGAGAGTTTGGAAGTAATCACTAAATTCAGATGTAAGTCATATTTATTTAGTACTTAATGCTAACTTTTACATAAGGAAAATATGTGTTTATCAAGTTTCCTTTTTTCATTAACACATTTCTTTGATAATGAAATCAAGATTAAAAAATGTATTGATTAATCTGTGATCAACAGTTCCATTATCAGCTGCTTTCAGGTAGCATTAATATTGTAAAAGCAAAATACAAATTTTGAACATTTTTATTGATTTAAGCAAAATGAATATACAATCTACACCTTTATACAGATGCTATTTCAAAAGTAACTTGAGAATTGGATTGGCAAAGAAAGTAAACATTTACTGAATTCTTTAACATTATGCCAAGATCTTTTTATTAAAAAAAGTTTTCATTTATTTTTATTTATTTGAAAGGTAGACCAAGAGCTCCCATCTGTTGGTTCACCCCCTGAATGCCCAAGAGAGTCGGGGCTGGGCCAAGTAGCAGCCAGGAGCCTAGAACTCCATCCGGGTCTCCCACATGGTTAGCAGGGACCCTTGACTTGAGTCATCATCTGCTGCCTCTCAGAGTGTATATTAGGAAGCTGGAAATCAGGAGCAGAACCTAGATTCAAACCCAAGCACATCGATACTGGATGCAGGCATCCAAAGCAGCATCTTAACCACTGTGCCAAATGCCTGTCTCCCTAAACAACATTTATTTATTTAATTATTTTATTTTATTTTATTTTGGACAGGCAGAGTGGACAGTGAGAGAGAGAGAGGCAGAGAGAAAGGTCTTCCTTTTCCATTTGTTCACCCCTCCAATGGCTGCTGAGGCCCGGCGCACTGCACTGATCTGAAGCCAGGAGCCAGGTGCTTCTCCTGGTCTCCCATGCGGGCGCAGGGCCCAAGGACTTGGGCCAACCTCCACTGCACTCATGGGCCACAGCAGAGAGCTGGACTGGAAGAGGAGCGACCAGGACAGAATCTGGTGCCCCAACCAGGACTAGAACCTGGGGTGCCGGCGCTGCAGGTAGAGGATTAGCCTAGTGAGCTGCTGCGCTGGCCCCTAAACAACATTTTAAAAACCTTCTAGCAGGGAAGGCAGGTATTTAGTGCAGTGATATAGATGCCAACTGGGATGCCCATGCCACATATTGGAGTGCCTGGGATCATGTCTGGGCTCTGCTACTGATCTCAGCCATTCCTATAAATAGGCACCTGTAGGAGGCAGCAGATGTGGGTCCAGGTACTTGAATCCTTTCCACTCACTTAGGTTACTCAGAATTCGAGTTTCAACCTGGTTTCAACCTGGTTTCAACCTGGCCCAACCCCAGCTGCTGTGACCATCTGGGGAGTGAACCAGCAGTTGGAAGATTTCTGACTGCTGCCCCTCCCTCATCTACCTCTTTCAAAAAATAAAAATAATAATAATTTAAAACATGTTATTTTGTTATTTCATTCATTCATACATTTAGCAAATATTAATGGGATGTGTTTATTTCTGGTAAAATATTAATGAAATATCCAAGATATCTGTCTTTGTGGAACTCACACATGTTAGGAAAAAATGCTACAATGAACACTACATACAATGTAATTTTAGGTACAATAAAGATGCACAGAGACAATGATAGAGTCTTTTTCTTTTTCAAGAGTACAATAGAAAGGACATGTGATTATGCACCTGAATGAAGCTAGGGATGGAGCTATGTGAATCTCTGGAGGTGGAATGCTTGAGGCAGAAGGCACAGCAAATGCAAGGCATCGAGGTGGAACTCTGGCACTGTCTATTGCTATAACAGAAAGAGTCATGGTGAAGTCAGCAATCAGAGAGTAGAAAAAGATGGGCTAGAAAATGTTCACATCTTATAGGGCCTTGCAGACCATGGAAAAAGCTCTGGGTTTTATTGCAAGTGGGTCATGAAACCATTTGGTCTGTGAAGTATGCTATGATTCCCATGTTCAAACACCATCAACACTGCCAGGTGAACAGTCTGTAGGGGACAGGAAGGAATAGAGGGAAATAGGTTAAGTGGCTGGATGACAGCTAGCATGGGAAGACAATGGCTGATCCAGGACAACAATAACTTTGAAGTATGGGGAACTTGTCAGATCTGGATGCTAAAGTTCATTGACTTGCTGAGTATAAATTCATTGAAGAAAAGAGATAAAGATCAAGAACAACCTTCAAGTTAGGAGTCTGGACACTGGTGAGCTGTTATCAAAATGAGGAAGCCTCAGAAGAACAGCTATAGCACAGATGTGACTTGGAGTTCTGATTTCTGCATCTTCATTGTTCTGTTGAGATGTCAAGCAGATAGTTAGAGAAATGCATTTGGAGTTCAGAGGACAGATTGGAGATGAGATTTAAATTTGATAGCATTTGTTTATTGATAGCAGTTAAATTCATGAGAAATGACATCATCTAAGAAAGTCCAGGTATGTAACAATTTTTAGAAGGGAAGTTCTCAGCCAAGAAAAGTGCATCACGTAAGATGGAGAAGAGAACAGTGGGCCCTGCCATGGGAACCAAGTGATGAAATCAGGGAGGAGGAAGTGATAGATCAGCCAAAATGATAAGCCAGGTAAAACTTCAGCAGTAAAGAGTTGCACAGCATTAAGAACTGGACTCCTCTATGTTTTGATGTTTTAAACAGATGATGAACTTGTAATTGAGAGAGGCCAATTAATTTTCTCAAATTATGCATTTCATATGTCATACAAATGGGACTTGTACAGGTGCTATCCAATTCACAAGGTCATGGTTTCCATATTTTCAAACAGTCTGTGAGTATTTAAATAGAAAGATGACAGCTATTAATAGAAACATGCATTATGAAAATTTAAGATTAATCATCACAATTGGGGCCACTGTATTACAGAAAAAAAATTTAACAATGAATTAACAGTCACAGTTTCAGGGAAAAAAAAACATGATTTCACAAAGACACTTGTCCTTACCACAATTCATCTGTACTGTCAATTATCAGAACCACTCATCATTGTATAGTAAAATTCTTGATATAGGCTTTTAGTCTGTCCTCAAAATAAATTGATCAGTATATCATATAGATTGCTATGCTTAGACATCTTACTAACTCAGTGACAAAATATTTGAGCTTGCCTATATGAGGGCACTTCAAAAATTTCAAAGAAAATGAAATTAAAGATAAATTTATTGTTGCAAACAATGTTTTAAATTTATGTATAGTTTTGCATGACATGTATTTCAGGAGGGTCTGCATAATATGAATACCTCTATACTATGCTGTGAGCAAGAATTTGTATAATTCTAAAGGCATAGACTATTGCTGTAAAATGCTTGATGCCAAGGCTTATTTTATGTGTAGTGACCAAAGCTGAGGCACCTTTTGGTGTGGAATCACTTGCTATTGCCTAAAACCATAAAATATTTGGCAGCCAAAAGCTGCCATACGGAGAGACAAAGCTTACTCCTCTACTAGGCAAACATCACGCAATGAGTCCCTGCCGTTCTCTGTGTATCACAGCAGATTTGTAAATCTACTAAACCAAATTTAGTTTGTTATTCTGGCTAAAATAAAGCTTTTAAAAATAATTTATCAATACATTTTTGAGAATAAATTCTTCAACTTAGAAGGATATTACACAAAATGTGACTTGATTTAATAATCTCTTCAGTCTGTGAGCTCTGGGAAAACAACAGTGATGAGAAAAGACAGAAAAGACATAAATGCTTACATTTTTCTGAGGTTTGAATGTGTCATTCCACAATCAAGAGTGCTTTTTTTCTTTCAGAATTTCCCCTAAAGTATACTACATAACATATTTAGTGCTAGTGCATACAAATGCCAAGTTCATGGCCAGTATTAGCAGAACAAAGTAAATTCTGTCATAGGCAAACACATGTATAGTATCTGACATATACTCATTTATGTAAAATGCACACATATGTGTCATGAGCAAAGGTCATGTAATGTACTAACTCACTTTTTTTTTTTTTTTTGACAGGCAGAGTGGATAGTGAGAGAGAGAGACAGAGAGAAAGGTCTTCCTTTTTGCCGTTGGTTCACCCTCCAATGGCCGCTGCGGCCGGCGCATCTCGCTGATCCGAAGCCAGGAGCCAGGTGCTTCTCCTGGTCTGCCATGCGGGTGCAGGGCCCAAGGACTTGGGCCATCCTCCACTGCCTTCCCAGGCCATAGCAGAGAGCTGGCCTGGAAAAGGGGTAACCGGGATAGAATCCGATGCCCCAACTGGGACTAGAACCCGGTGTGCTGGCACCGCAAGGCGGAGGATTAGCCTGTTAAGCCACAGCGCTGGCCACTAACTCAGTTTTTAAAAGTAAGTAGTATTTATAAAAACATCTTTAAAATTATAAATGAGTCTTACTTTTAGAATCTTTAAATTCTTCTGGGCCAGCTTCAAGTTAATGCAAACCTTTCTTCTAGAGATTTTAGGTGGGGAACATAGTAGTAACAATTATTGCTATCAGTCTTCATATACCTAAATTTGAACATTTCTAGTAAATAGACAAAGAGTTTAACTCATTTATTTTACAAAGCAGTGCTTCCCATGTTTATACTGACTAAAATATATCCTCCTATGATTTCTATTCATCATATAAAATCAACCAACGTTCTTCATGAAGGCCTTCTGATTCCAAAGGCAGTTTATATTACTTCCAATTGGAATAGACAGCTAGGGAATGTGTGCCCGGATCACCTAATTTTCTGAGAATTGTTTCTCCTCTACCTTCTAGCCTTGTATGGATACGTCTCCTATGCTGGGACAACAAGACCCTTCCTTGGGGCTCTTAATGCTAGAACCACAACACAGGTGGGTGCAGGTATGAGCTGTCAAGTTCAGAGATCCTTCCCATGGAAGGGACATTTGACATGAGAGAAGAAGAAGAAAAGAGAGACAAGGAGAAACTGGGACATAACAAATGTTTACGGTATCCTGAAGGTGTTTCCACTGTCATTACTGGTAACCTTGAGCCCAGTGAATCCCTGCCTTGGATTTCCATATGATACTCCACAATTCTGAAAGTAAATTTCTCCTTTTCCTTAAGTTGATTCAACTGTGCCTCCACAGGTTGTAGCCAATAGTTCCTAACACGAGGGGTTCTCAAAGAGTTCATAGAAAATTTATACCATGAAAAAAACCACACATGGATTTAAACATTTTTACAGTTTATTTATTTGTTAGGTGCAGAGACAGACAGACAGACAGACACACACACACACACACACAGACAACACAACACACAGGGGAGAGAAGAGTGAGGGAGAGACATCTCCTAACCTCTGGTACACTCCTCAAATGCTTACAATGGTCAGAGCTGGAGCAGGCTGAAACTGGGAGCCAGGAACCCAGTTCAGTTCTCCCAGGTTGGTGGTAGGGACCCAACCCCTTGAGCCATCAACTGCTGCCTTCCAGGGTATGTATCAGCAAGGAGCTGGAATCAGGAGTGGAGCCAAGACTTGAACGCAGAGACACTGAATATAGGGATTCCCCAAGCAGAATCTTAATGGCTGCGTAAAATACCTGCTCACCTTCAAATTTTTTGCACCAAAAAATCTTTTAGTTCAGTTTTACATGAATTTTTTGAAGCATCCTCATACATTTTAAAGCTCACATAAAGTAGTTTAGCCCAGGTCTCCAATTCAGGCAACACTATCAACCATGCCACTTTTACAAATCCTCAGAATTCAAATTCCAATGTCATTTGTGTTCTACCAGTCCATATTTTCTACTTCCCCTATGGAAGGAGTTTAGAGTGAACAAAGGAGAGGCAAGAGGTATATGGCTACACCTAAACCTGGGATTGACCATTATCTTTACTCTCAGATAAATTTGGCTGTAGTTTGTAAATGAAGAGTAAGAAAGGGTGAGGGTGAAAGAGCATAGGAAAGTTCAGAATAAGGAAGACCAAACAGAAGGAGTGAAAAATTAAGTTTTTTTCACCAGTGTATGTAAGTTTGGCTATGAACAGACATGTCCAAATCCAGTTAATTAGGGGACAAGCCCAGGGAACAGGTGATGAATACTCTGGAGTCCTCTTATAGACTTTCCCAGGCAATAACGGCACTAGCAGCGGCCATCTGTGGGCTCTTCCATGTGCCAGCTACTGGGCTCAGTGTTTTCATACGTTATCTTGTTAATTCCTTGGCTTAGACATCTTTTGGGTATGTTCAGAGGAATAAAAAGACTGCAAGTTATTCCCTGGAGGCTTGCAGTATGGAGTATGGCTTCGGGTGGCAATTGAGAAAAAGGATTCTTTGCTGTCTGCCAAGCTAAGTTCAGGGGAAGAACTGTAAGTGAGAATGGAGGAAGATGGCTCCGTGTGGGAACCCACTGAACTCTGCTGGACTGAGAGGAGAGGAATATAGCCAAGTAGTGAATGATGACCTAGTACTTAGCAGTCAACAAAATATAAGAATATGCCCAAAGTTATTCTAATTTTCAAATAAAGAGTGAAAATGAAAAGGCATCACTTTCCCAGAAAAACCTAAAAGAAAACAACAAAACACCAAGATGATCACGCTAAAGTTTTCAGGATTATTCACTAAGAAACACTCCTGAGTCTACCATAGAATTATTATTTATAAGTTTCTCTTCTTAAATTATTATTGTCATACAAACTTTAGACAGCATAAATAAATAGTAACAGTAACCCAGCATATCATAATAGTTTTTAAAAATTAGTAAAGAAAATGAGGTTCAAAAAAGGATGTAACCATTTTAAAGAATAAAAAAGCAATTCTATTACTATAGACCACTTGGTTTATGTTAATCATAAACTTTAAAAGGAAGAATGAAATAAAAGTATTGAATTTAAAGAGACAAAACATTAAAAATACAACACAAGGGATAACTTTTGGCCAATACCTGTCAGACACCAAAATGTAATAATTAGTTTCAAAAAAATGAAATCCCTCTTCTTTCAGTAGACTTTCAATATTTCAATCATCTCTTTTTAAGCATATCAGTTTTCTTTATTTAAAAAATTGTTACCACGGTTTGTAAACTTGAAAGGAGCAAAACAAAAAATATAGGATTTATAAAAATTTCAGAGTATATTTTATTCCTGAATCACCACACTAGACAAAATAGTCTCAAAATTCTGAACTCATCATTACAAGTAGAAACCTTCTGATATATATACACTTTTTTTTTATCAAGTACAACTTTCTGTTTTAAGAACATCTGTCTCTACACCATAGAATAAAATCAACAGGAATATACTATCTTAAATACTTGAGCAAAACTCAGTAAAAGATACAGTAGGCAAACATTGTGGTCGGCTCAGCAGTGATTACCAACTCATGCTCCAAATTCACTATAAAATGAAAATCAATATTTCCACAAGTTCCTGCAACATAAAAGATAACCTTCATTGATTTTTCTAGACTTAGGCCTCTCTGATAAAATCTAATATAAATTTTCAACCATGAGGATTTGGATCAGAGCAGGGGTGATAAGTCCTGCACATCTCTTAAGAGGTGGAGAATTTTTTTTTTTTAAAGTGCACGTTCATACTATTTATAATTTGCCCTGTGCAAGTGAAAGCCTTTTCCACCAGTGCTATCAGGAATCTCTTCTAATTTTTATTACTGTGAGGCTAAAGCCTGTTCCAGATAATTTGGAAATTTCAGGGGAGTTGTGATAGGGCTGATGGTGCAGCCCTGGCTGACTTGAGAAAGGAGCTAACCGGTAATAGCCTCCATGGCTGTGCTGATTAAATGTTGCCATAGATGAAAGGCCTGCCATTGCCGCAATAAATTAACCAATCACACAAATCCCAAGTCAGTGCTAATCCTTCCTTGATACTCTGATCCTCTGATCAGCTCAAGGAGGTAAAGAAACTGGCTTGTGACGCTTGGTGCTCTAACCCCTGGATTTCATGTACACAACGAGCTAATGATATCTTGCTGACCAGTTCAATGGGATGAACTTCTCTCACAACCCTTAGGGAACACCACGGCCTTCTCAGGGAAAAAAAAAAAAAAGAAAGAAAGAAAGAAAGAAAAAAAGAAGGGAAAAAAAAGGCAAAAATAAAAACTGAGAAACAGATGGGAGGTTTTGTGTTTTACTACGATACTGCAGGCAAACTATTCAGCACGTGTTAACTAAAATAATCATGCAGGCAGGACCAAAGTATGACATGTTTTCTATCATTTAGTTGTGGATAAAGAGTCACAAAAGGACAAAGATCAAATAGAAGTGGGAATACTGAAGAATGCCAACTGAGGAGAGTGGCATTTCAAGAGAGCAATATGGCCATATTTTATTCCGTCTTTGGTTCAATTTGAAGCAGCTCCCCAATGAGTATTCTGCATTTTCAGTAGGTCTTCATTTCGGATTTCTGTAAAATCTGTTATAGATGCCATCTATGTTCCATAGCAATGCTAGTGTGATTAGGATCTGATTTAGGCATAGACTCATTTAATCAATTAGCAGAAGGTCTGACCACATGCAGTGTCTTCTTGTTAATTATGTGAGGGCTGCCTCTGCAACAGAGTTCCTGAAATTGAGTCTGTGAAGGAGGCATTAGTGGACTTCGTAATTGGGGAAAGTTTTTTTGTATATAGTAATTGGTTGCTAGAAGGAAGAAGGCTCTAGGGTTTTCCTCCAGGGTTTCACACATAAAGAGTTTTTGAAAAGACTTGATTATCTTTCTTGGTCAGTCCCAAGAAATTAAAACTAATTCTTTTATAAAGGAGATGCAAGAACAAGGAAGAAGATGTAGGAAATCCACATTTTAGAAATACAACTAGAATTTTATTTAAAATGAGAAGCTGTGAGGTGAGCCAAGATAATTTTGTGAACATACATTGAATTATTGTATTTTTTGAAGAGCAATGGAAGGAAGAATTGATCATTTGTCCCAAAAGTTAATTTTAAAAATCTTCTACCTGGTCGGTAAATTTAATCACATTTAAGCAATTTGATGGAGCAACACTAAGAGACTGTGAATATAATTTGGCAAGCAGATATTCCAAGTATAAATGTATTCATTGTGACAGATAAAAAAGGCTTTTATAAAAATAACAGTAATTCGGATCAGTTCTCTTTCTATAACTTCCCTGGATTTTTAACCATCCTGTCATTCACCTTCTCTTTTATTTACATGATGATTGTGTATATGTCGTTCAGCTTTCTCAAGTGATCTTCCCAAAGGCAGTGCTCCCCACTGCTGGACTCAGAGCGAGCAAGTGCTTGGTTGTAAGGAGCAGGTCTCCCGGGAATTAATTAGTCAGAACACTGCAAGCACACAGCTTACTCCCTGCAAGGCATTCTGGGCCAACAGTGCAGAATAACACAGCTATTTCTGACCAAAAAGATGAAGCAGAAGAAGAAAAAAAAAAGAACTTTTTTTCCCCAAGAACAACAGATGTTGTAACAGTCCAGAGAGGTACTAAAGTAAGTTTTATGCAGCAGAATAACAGGTTTGGAAGGCACTTAAATGACGATTCCCTGTAGAATTTAATTCTTCTGAGCTCACCTATGATGTCTAAAACCTGCAGTATCTGTTAGAATTTACTATTGACCCTCATTAATATTCTTATATAGTGTAGTTATAGCACAACTGTATTCACTATCATTCTGAAACGAAAGACACTATTCATGGGAAAATAAAATAGGAGATTATTTAGAAGACATTGTGCTATACACAGATTTTCTTACTAAGGAGAAGGAAAAAACTCAGATATAATATTGTGCTATTCTTTAAAGGTATGTTGATAGTACCATTAGTACCATTACTACTACTACTACTACTACTACTACTATAATTATATGCACTGAATAGAACAAAAAACAAGGAAAATAAATTTTACAAAGAAGACAATATTGTTCTTTGTAGTCTTCACTGACTATTGTCACTAAGAAACTTGTTCTCTCTTCTAGTGTGAATGAGATAGACATGGTTAGTTTATCAGAAAAATCGCACAGGTGAAAGATTCTACTCTGCACTCTTTCGCTTGCTAACACACACACCTGTGACTTTGTAAATGATAAATACTTGAAACATCATCTCTATACCCTTAGTTTTATATAAGTAGAAATATTTCAGCTCTTAACATCACTTTTACCCAAATTATGTGAACCTCTAAGATGATAAGCAACATACTTTTATAGAAAGAAAAACAGCATTTTAAAAAAAGACCACGGCAGTCCCTGCCAATTCACTTTTTTCCTGATTTTCAGTGATGTTCAACAGAAACTAGACATAACAGGGCCCTCACATTCGACTCCAGCCAAAAATTATCCCCTGTTAATAACCCTCTCTTTTCCCACAGACTTCAGCATAGGACTTTCCTATAGGCTAGCTGACAACAAGGATGCAGCAATTACACCGAAGAAGTGTCTCAGGAAATTGAAGCACAAATTTATGAGTCAGAAAAATGGAAATGTTTCAAGGTGCAGTTTCAGTTCTATCTTGGAAAAAACAAAACACAAACAAAAAAACCACACAAACCAACACTAACTATTTTTCACCTTTTGGAGTAGAGAAACAGGAAGAAATAGAAAGAATATGACCATCCCATTCCTGATTGTCATACACTGAAAGTCACCACAGATACTAACTACCTTGTTTAACTGAGATTTTAGTCTCAAGCCCTCTCTTCCAACTGCTTTATCTATTCAAAAATCTTGTAATTATTTTAAAAAATGCAGGCAAGGAACTGATAATCAGACTACCTTTTCTATTATAAGTTGCATTATAGGATGATTAGATAGCAAGACATAAATTATTAAACTATCATGAACTCTTTTCTCACCATTGATATATAAAAGAAGCTTTATATCAAAACTTAGTTCAACACACTTTCAGGAGCTTTAGGTTTGATGCTAACCTTGCAAAGGTTTTTCAAGACAGAAGTAGAATATCTTCATTTCCTAGGTATAGAATACCAGAATAACCAGGGAGAATGCTAATCTCTTTGAAACTAGGATACAAACTGAGATGGTACCCGTGGAAACCAACCTTTCACTATAAACATGCTTTCCTCCCTTTCTTTCCCCTTCTCCCCTCATCCTCTGTCTCCCCCTCTCTCCTTCATCCCCCTCCCTTCTTTGTTTTCATCTTTCCATCTTTTCTTCCTTGGTTGGAAAATGCAGAAGGTGAAGGAAAAAGAGAATGACAGAAACCACTTTTAGTTTTCCTCCAAGTTTGCTATGTATTTTATCTTCTCCCTGCTCTTGGCAACTTTCTCTTCATTCATTTTCTCACTCCATTTGACTGATGAGACCAGACATGAAGTGGTCAGGGACCCAAGCATGTTTTCATTCATAATTTACAGCTTGCTCTTCCATTCTGACATGGATGCTATCATTTGTCTTAAGATTTAACACATCCCACAGAAGTAAGGTCTACTTAACACTGAAACACTTCACTCCCCATTATACAATTGGTCATTTCTTTTTGTTTATTTTTTTGAGATAAAAGATGATACATTAGGTAAGTCTGTTTGCTTTGCATCCTCCTCACTGAATTCATTTTATTTTAAAATACATATAATACACATAGATTTCAGATGATCACTGAAGCCAATAGAAGCTACTAGATCATATGGTTCTCTTTTGAGATTTACTCATGAGGAATACATAGATGAAAAATTTTAGCAGTAAAGAAAGATTACATGCTGAAAACCAGTAAAAGAGATGATATTAACCATGAAGGTGACAAAAATATTACCAAAAAAAAATCTTGGTGTTCAATTTCTCTATCTCATCCCCATTGAACAGGAAACAAAGTCTAAGCCTAAAAACTTCAGGACACCTTCTGGACCTCCCTTATTTTAAGCCACACTTCACTTAACATAGCTTGTGCTTGTCCCAAACAGTTCTTTGTTCCATGCCTTCATGTCTTTGTATAAGCTGTTGCTTTTACCTGGAATTTGCATTCCCAATTTATTTTCTGTTGTAAATTCATCCTTCAAAACTTCTTAAAATCATCCTCTGGAAGCCCACGTTGGGCATTTGAGAAGGTCAAATGTTTAAGCTTCACATGTACCCTCTGTGGATAATTGCTGTTTATGGCTGCCTACCTACGTCTTTTTGGGTAATCCCTAAATGGAACGTACACACTCGAATATGAAGGAAGCTAGGGGTCCTACTTCTCTCATAGTGGCAGATAGGTTAACCAAGCTAGACTGATAGGCTATTCCCTCCCTGCATGGAAATTCTGAACAAAGAGAGAAAAGGACCAAAGCTAGTTGAAGATCACTGTTGCCTGTGAAAGTGTTGATATGCCTCTTACTATAACCCACTCTTCATGCTCCAATTGCCTGAATTCTTCTCTTTTTTTAAACCTAGTTCTCTGATGTCCCATAAATCCTGTGACCATACCCTTCTCCACTATATCCTCTCCATAACAACTGTTTCTATCTAATTTATCCAGAGGCTGTTTCTACTGCTTTTTAATTTTTTTATTTATTGTATTTATTTGACAGAGAGACAGAGCTCCCATCTGTTGATTCATTCTCCAGAAACCTGCAAAGGCCCGGATGGGTCCAAAACCAGGAGATGGGAACTCAATACAGGTTGCCCATGTATGTGACATAAATGCAATTATTTTAATCATCACCACTGCCTCATACAGTCTGCTTTAACAGGAAGTGTGAGTTAGGAGTCAGAGGTGGTTATCCAATCCAGGTCCTCCAAAACAGGACAATATCATATCTGCTGGGCTAAACGCCCACCCTACTTATTTAAAAATTTTTCTTCATGTATATATATTTCAATTATAAATAATTTTAGTACTATAGCTTTATATTTACATATCTATTTCTGTCATTAGATTGAGCTCCTGAGAGCAGACTAGACTTAAATTATTTCTCTACCCTCAGACGTTTGCATAGTGCCTGCATTATAGGAAGGGTTCAGAAATGTGTTTTGTGAATTAATGGAAGACTCAACAAGTAAATCATAATGAATGTGAATGCTGAAGGCCATTATTAAAATATAAAACTACTGTGGAGAGGGAGTAAAAAAATCAAGAGGTTGAACATTTTGAAGCCAGACTAAGTCCAAATTCTTGCTTTGCATTTTATGCGTGTGTGTGTATGTGTGTATAAAACACTAAACTTGGTTCCTTGAACTAAAAATATTAACTACTAATATTTAGCCTATTAATAAAATTACTATGTTCTAGAATTGTTAGCTTTTACAATTTAGAGCTAAGCTATTTAAAATAATAAATATTTAATCTAGCCTTAAAACTTTAAAAAGGTAATTTGAACAATGCTACCATACTAAAGAAAACTGCTCTCTGTTTCAAAAGAATGATCAAACTAAAATGTATTGTCTAATTCTTTCGGTGTGAACAATATTCTAGAAATTATTTTTTTGAGATACTGGCAAAATACTGTTCTCAAACACAAGAGCCTGCAACTACAGGAAGGGTTACTACCCTAAAATTAGGCACGCTAGCTGGAAGTCAGACAGCCTCGTAGGAGAAGAGATGGGACGATTTAAAAGGAATAGCCCAGGCATTTTAGTTTAAAGGCGTCTTTAAAGATCTTACTGCATTCTTTGTCACCGAACAAGGTAATCAAAATTTAAAGTTTTTACTACAATAACCCCGGAGCCCCTGGAGAATACTCAGTGAAATATGAGAGCAGTTTTAATACCTGGAAGCTCTGCTGCATTGTGGTGAGGTCAGCTGAGGAGCACCGTTGAGACTCGAGGCCATAGTGACTCCATATGGAGCCACGGAGCAGCTAAGGTAATAAACTCTCCCACGATGATTTCTTTGCTCTTTGCAGTGCTAATGTAGACTGACAGTCACTCATCTTTCAGGGATTTTTTTTTTTACTCAAAAAATCATGGGTTTTTGTCAACGATGTTTAAGATCTACAAATTCAAGGAAAGCACTGGCCCAACCAACAAAGTTGTGTGCGTGTGTGTTTGTAATATTTTAATATATAAACTGATAGGAATTCTGTAGCCCTGGACTTGGGCACAAAGATATTTTCCTTTTTTCCCCCTTCTTGGAATAGCATATTCACTGAAGAGAAACTGGCATAAGCTTACGTGGTAATAAGATGACTCTAAATGAGGCATCTGAGGACAGAAACATTAGAAATTGGGGACAGCTGCGGACAGCAGATTTGGGACACTGGTATCATGTATGTAACAAATCTTTATTAATAAGTACATTAAATCCCATATTTTTCATTTATAACTGCTGCATAATTTCCTGTTAACACTTCATGTAAATTCCAGATAAGGTAATAATTTTTTTTTCAGAATTCTATTTCTGTTTCATTATATGTTCTATACTCTGCCCCACAGGTCAGTTGCATGATTGAAGTACTATGGCTCATTAAAATTCCACTAGTTAAAACATGGAGACAGAATTTTGGTAATTCTTTTCTCCATTAACTAGAATTAACTATTCCAATACATTCCTGGACTCCCTGAAGCTCATAATTTATGTATACATATCCATGCACATCTATGCCATTAACAAGTTCTTAAATACATACACATATAAGAAGCCTATGCAACAGAGATATGTGCTGGTCAAGGGGTCTCGATGTCCTAAACAGAAAGCTCTTATCTTTCTTTTGCTCCAGTGGCTGAAAATCCTTGCCCCACCACCTCCCAGTTCAGTATTTCTAGCTAGCAGCTGCTATCAGAAACCTAAATAACAAAAATATGCAAACTTGCACACTAATTCCCTTTGGAGATAGATCTTGGCTGCAGCCCTGTCATAAATCAGAGAATTTCGATATGAAATGAGGCAAGCAGCTCTAATCATTTCTGCATTTCAAATTGGATCACTGGCTCAATCACTGGGCTTTTTTAAACTGCTTGCCTAAGAGCAAATGTGAGGCGGGAGATAATTCTGAAGACATCTCTTCTTTTGTGGCCGTAGAACTCTTTTAACTGTTTCAAGACTGAAGGCCACATTTCAGTGATAATAGCACAAATCTGGTGAGAGAGATATGGATCCTTCAAGACATCTCCCTCCTCTTTCAACTCACAGAATTCCATCAATATCTGCATATATTATATATATTAATATATGTGTGTGCATATGGGTTTTGTGTGCCTAAAAAAGAAAGTGAGAGAAAAAAATAGGAGAAACATCTGACATATACCCACAGTCTATTTCTCCTTAGAATTTCCTGTTTTTGACAGAAGACAGGTTTCAATTGCACTATGAGATGGTTAACATTTTTAAACTGGGAAAATGTATTTCAAATCAAATGAAACTGTACCAAAATGTGAAAGACGTTGGGGTTTCAAGGATGGCCTGCCAATTTGGCCACCCCTCAATAGCCAAATAAGACAAGCAAAGTCCTTTAGCCTTCCCAAATGATTTTTAAATTCTTACTATGATTGCATTTTTATATTTTCACATCTCAGATAACCCTTTCTAAACAATGTACAAATGGGGAAAAAGAAGCAAAAAAATGTCTCTCAGGCAATTACTGAGAGTAAAGAATCCTCTTGACCTTCTGATATTTTTGCTTTGAGTTCCCCCTTCTTTCTCATCCAAATGATACTAATGTCTTGTTGCAGGTTTCCCGTGCTCACTACAGTGCTTTGAAATGGAAGTGAACTCTATTTTTCAGAGGATTTTGAACACCTTATAAACCTAACAGTGATCTGCTGAAATATTAAAGCTAAGCTGTTTTGTGTTTTGAGAAAAGAATGAAAGTGTTTATCAAATGTCTCTGACACAGTTACCAAACAAAATGATTCATCTGGTGTTTATTTTTCTGTTAAAATTTCACCTTTCAATGGTTGATCTTATAATTCACTTCTGAGAACTCAGAATACCAAATTTATCCTTTTCTTCTTATTAATTTTGTGAATTGGGAGAGTGTTGATATTATGCTGGTACAGGTGTTGAAGGACTTTAATAACATTATTTACATTCTAATGACAATCTAATAAGCGAGGATATTAGTAGGCATTTTATGTATCAATTGTATTTCTTTTCATCAACATAAGACTGCATTTTGTAGCATACTTTAAGATCATTAAGATATAAACTTTAGGAAAAATTTAAAATCATACAGAAAACATAAGCCTTTAAATCACATTTTTACAATGTGACCTTTTAGCATCTATGATTTTTATGGCATACAAGTTTAGAAATATATTAAAAAATCAAAGCACTGACATTTTCCCAATACAGATATTAAAAACTATATTTACCATCTATGTACTCCCCATGGTTATAAGAATGGGGGAGTAATACATTTTTAAGAAAAATTAAACCCTATTTTCAATAAACATATTCTGTGACTAAAAATGATCTTTAAAATGCTAAAGTATTCCAACACATAATGCAAAATCATTTAGGTGTCACATGATAGCTGCTGGTTTTTTTTCCTCCATATAATTCAAGGAGAATCCACAATGTTTTAGGAAGTTCTAAAAATTGTATCTTTAAAAAGTATATTGTTTACAGCCCAGTTTGTGGCTTCCACAAAGAAGAAAAACATCAGAATCAGCACACTATTTAGAGCCAAATTTACTTTTTTTTTCCTTTACCTGAAAATATTCAGCTAAGGCTTCATGTTTTGAAGGAGAGTTAAGTCTGAAACTGAAGCTATTTTAAGAGATGGGGGTGGTTGTTACCCCACTAACTTATCTACCCACAACTGATAAATACTTAGAATAACCTTACATTATCCCTCTAATCCCTCCTATTTTTATTTTCCTGGATAGGTCCCAAACTACTAATACCATGGCAGAACTATACTCTCAAGTCTGATACGCTTATTACTAAAGTGCACCATGTGTCTGTGTAAAGTGATTGAGTGGCAGCTGGTAAAAAGTTAGCTACACTTCCAGCATGGGTTTTTATGAACACATATACTTTTTCCACATACACTTTTTTCTCTATTGCTACATGAAGTTCTTCCAGGTAATGTCTCAAACTACCATGTCGACCCAAGACATTCATCATAGGGACTCTTCAAGTTTTAGATAAAATATTTCCCTTCTTTAAATTAAATCTCTTACTCAAAAACACCTCTGTCTATACTGATGGCTCCCAAAACCACTGATCATAGTCTGAAGTAAAACAGTACAGCACCCTAAGGATAAAATAAACATAGCATTTTTAATGTGTAGTGTCTCCAAACAATGACACTGAAAAACAGTTAATAAAACTATAGTATGACCATATGCTAGATGCTATATGGCACAGGCATTTTGGCCCTAAATAATGAAATGATTATCTTGCACAAGTCCCCTATCTGAAGAATACAGGATAATAATTTTATATGGCTGGAATATATTAGAGGCAGTTTCTTAGCTTTAGCACATCCCATAATATCATTGGAAAACTGAATTACAATATGATTCTGTGGAAACAAAAAACAGCCCCTCACTAGCAGTGCTACAATAGAAAAGAGAAGCAGAAGTACACAAGCCTAACTCAATAGAAAACCAAGGCAGAATAAAAAAAAATAAATGAACAGGAAGGAAGCACTCAGAAGCTAATTTGAAAAGGAAAGGGGAAACAGCATATATGTATATAAACATAACAGAAGATTAGTTAAAAGGAAAGTGCCAAGAATGGGAAGAATACGAATGGCACTAGAAATGATAGGAGAAAAGGGATAAGGCAAATGATATGTTTGTAAGCATAAAACTTAAAGCTAAATAGAAATGGCAACATCAGATATAGTTGATTTAGAAAACAACAGTACCATTCTGTATGAATATAAATATCACAATAATGTCTCTTAAACATCCCACTGTATGAAATTTAGATTCTATGTTAAACACACCCTTAATTTTTCTTAAATTTAGGTTTTATTGAGCTTTGTTGGAAATAGTAGTTTTAATAGCAGAACTTATTTTTTTTCTGAATATAAAGACATACTTCTATATAACTGAGAAGCATTGTCAAAGTGGCTTTCTTATTTAAACTAAAGAAAAATATTATTACATGCACTTAACAAAGTCTGGATGATCTATGGAAAAAAATTGGGATTACAGGACAGTCACTCAAACTGTGGTCAAATGACAGTCTGTTACAACTGTAATGATACAAGACTCTTAGATAAATATTGATTGTAAATTGTCAAGTGGAACTGAATAATAGGAAATCTGAAGGGTGCTCCATGGAGTTCAGATTCTCAGGACTACTGGGGTTTGTCTCACTCACTCTCCATTGAGCTTTCATCTTTTCGGTTGGCTCTCCAGGCTAACTGCTTTGTAACATGTTTGAGCTACTAAAGGTTTTAAAACATAATGGGATTAAGGATCCTTAACTCTCATTCCACTGTGTAAACTATGGATCAGGCATTTCCCGACTCCAGTCTGTGACCATGTTCTCAACAGGTCAATGAGGAGGGAGGACCAAGCCGACCTATCATCAGCTGTCACCCAAACTTGCCCCCTGACTGGCCTGACATACATCCTTACTCTAAGAATTTAGTAAAAGACTATCTTAAATGGCATCCTGCCTGTGCGGAGGCAGGGTGGTTAATCTTTGACAAAAGAGCATTCACATGTCAACAAAACAAATACCTAATGGAAGGCCCTACTGCACAAGAATAAAGTAGGCCATTCAAGCTGCCAATAAAAAAGAAATTTGGAAAAGATTGAAGGTTTGATTCCAGCATAATCATTTCCACCAAGATTGAAGTCTAACCCAAACCCTACTGCTCCTCCTACAGCCCCATACTGAGACTACATGAGGCCCACAAGGGTCAACATCAAGAGGCTTGTGTCATGAAATGCTTTCAAACTTGAATAAGGGAGAATGGAAATCAAAACACTTTTTTCGTTTGACATGGCTCTTTCCTAAATAAATTCCATGTCATAATTGTGTGCTTTTGAAAAAGTGTGAAGATTATTAGAAGAAAAAAATGATGTTGATCTTCCAATCACTCAATTCCCTCTACATTTGCCATGAGAATTCTGTCTTTTCCATACAGTGTTGAGTATTGGTGAGTAATCGGAAACAGGGCTGACTACCTCAAGAGCACTCATGCCTCTGTTCTACGTATGTAAGCAGATTAATCCTCAAAACAAATATTACCTAATGCATTTTAAATCAAGTCTTCTCTTGTTATGTATTTTATGACAGGTTTGTGTTTCAAATGCAATATTTTAGGTTATTCCAAATGTATTTATTGCTAACAAATATAATAACCAGGAAACAAAACCAAACCAAAAACGGTGAAATATAAAAGCTAAAAAACAACACAAAACAAGTGCATAGATTTCAACTTTTCATGTGGTGTTCTTGAGTTTTCATAAACCACTCCGCTAGTCTCTTAAATCATCTATTCCTATGGTTCTCAACTGGGAGGGGACGGAGGTAATTTGCTCCCAAGGGACATCTGCCAATCCCTAGAGATATTTGTAATCATCACAACCAGGGGATGCTACTGGCATCTGGATGGCAGATGCCAGGGATGCTGCTAAATATTCCACAACAAACAGGATAGCTCCCACATCAAAGAATTTCTGGTCCAGAATGCCAATGATGCCAACATTGAGAAACATTTTCTAATCTTAAGATTAATTATCAAACAGAAACTATGCCAATCTATAGTTTCTTGTTTATAATTTGTAACAGTGTGGAATAGTTCCATTGTTACTTATGCCTTAGAGACACACTGAAAACAGACCTGTCAGCAATTTCTTTTTGAATATGTTATACCTGCTAGAACTTTTACAACATAAGGGACAGTCAGCATTTTCACTATGTCATTTTTTTCTTGGTTTTATCATAGGAAAAAACTGCACTTGGCATGCATCCTCACGCATAAGGTGTTCTGACTGTTCCGATGTTAAATAGCATAGTATAATGCCCACAGCTTTGAATTTGAAATAAAGGGTATTTCTTTTGCTTATACATAAAACAGTCGTTTATTTTAGTGCTTTGAGGTGCCATCTTCACTGTTATTCCACATAGACCATTCAGCTCTAAGAGTGTTAAGCCCAAAGCTTTCACTTCAATACACAAGATATAAAATAATTATATCTATCCTTGTTATGGCTTTAATTAGATGGTAAACTTCATGAAGACAGGAAAAACTTCGTTATTGTCCACGTCAGCAAAAAAATCAGAAAAACTAAAAAGGGTGTCGGGACTGTGATATACCCGTGTAGAGTGGCTGAAAAGCTAAATACTTCAAACAATAAGGTCAAAAATTCAAATATGTTTTGATATTGGACCAATTCCAATATGAAATCTGGAAAAACTTGGTTTAATGCATTTATCTAAAAAACATGGAAGTTGTAGAATAAAAGGACATGGGGGAGGATTGTTTATTTCGAAGGCTAATCTCTTTTGACAACATTGAGAAGAAGTATACCACTGGTGAATCAAAACAAAATAAAACATTGCATGGAAATAATCTGCACCAAGTTTGAAGTGAACAAGGCTGATGATTAACTACCTCGCTGAAATATTTTAAGTCAGGCTAAGCAGTTATTTCATCCTTACTGGGCAGCTCAAGTGTATTCTTCCCTTTAGCCCAGCAGGCTTTTGCACATTAATTATGTTCTCCATTTAATGCCATCCCTAATACCACACCCTCACTCTGCTTCTCCCCAACACCCAACAGATAAACAAGCACAAGAACACCTACATGTTGCCTCCAAAGCTGTGACAGCTTCCAACTCACAGAAATACTCATATGCTAATTTATTCCTAGTCATTCTTCAGGCCTTTCCTTAGATATCACTTCTATTGTTTTCTGTTCTTAAACCTATGCTAAGTACTCTTGTGGCCTCCTATATTTTCTCTAGTTAGCACTCCCTATTGTTAATGGCCTACTATGTAGTAATTGCCCATTTATTTGTCTGTATCTCCCAAGACAATATAATTTCCAGAATAACCATTTCAACATATATTTCAAGTACACTGAAAATCTTCAATGCCTACTACCATATCTTGCACATCTTTAGATAACAATAAATGTTTTCCAAGTGAATGAATAGATGAATAAAATAAAACACATAGCTCTTTTCTACCAACCCACACATATTCAGAGCACATACACAATTTCACCAGATATGTATGCAAAAAGATTGACAGGACTTAGAGATTCTAGACCTTTAAAAAGAAAGTAGAAAGTGCTGGCTACTAGTGCCAATGGGGGAATTGAAAAACAAAGTAAAAACAATGAAACCACTGAGTTAAGGTTTAGGTAGTATTATTCACCCCAACTATTCTGTGCTTCTTTCTTTAAGAAACCATTCATGCCTAATGTGGAAGTCCAAAACAAAAATAATAAATCTCTATATAGGTCAGATCATGTGGTTTAAAATATTAAATAGTTGATAATTTATGAGCATTACAGTGTGAAGCACTGCCAGGCCTGGATTAGGTCCCAATGCTTCCCTGTCCTAAATTATGACCAGTATTATTTATTCCATCATATTTTTCCTTCCCAAAAAGGGTCATTTGCTTTTGAAAGTGATAAGAAGGATAAAGAGCATGGCCCCATTACATGGTTTTTACAAACATACGTACCTTATCATAACCAATGTCTTACCTTTAAGACAGAAACATAGAGTTACAAATAACAGTTCTATTATCTGAAGTGATGTTTGCATTTAACTGATCATCCAGACTGAAGCACTGAGATACAGACCACTGTCAGATACCTAGTATTTTCCAAGACATTGTCCAGACTAGGTTCCCTGCTGCTTTATCAGAAAGTTTTATCAGGTCTCTGCATGATAAGGGTTGCTACTATTTGCCAAGTTGGAATTTTTGTAAAATTCTTTAATTTTCTGTTGTTAATCCATCAAACACAAACACAAGAGGACTTATCTTGTTTTATAAGAAGAAATAACTTGCTGGACTGGGAAGTACTGGGAAATAGAGGGTTGGGAGCGATGAGGTTTTTTTTAGTTTACTTAACTCTGTCAAATCCAAGTTATTTTTGTGTGTGTGTGCATGTGTGTGCTTTAATACAAAGAGTAAAAGAAACCTATGCAAGGGAATAAATTCTCTGCTTGTAGAGTGGATGTTTAGCCTAGTGGTTAAGATGCCAGCTAAGATGCCGGTGTCTCACATCAGGGTATCTGAATTCAAACCTGCATTCCAGTTTACTGGTATTGGAAATGCTGGGAGGCAGCATGGAAAGCTCAACTAATTGGGCTTCTGTCACCAGTATGTGAGACCAAAATTCGGCTCTAGCCTTATGGCTTCAGCTGCAGCCCAACACCAAACATTGTAGGCATTTGAGGGAATGAAACAGTGCATGGTAACTCTCTCTCTTGCTGTCACTCTGCCTCATAACTATCTAAACAAATAGATACATTTCCTTAGCCTCTTCCTTGGCACATTCAAATCCAGAATTATCAGGAGGAAGCACTATATTTTTAATGTGTTTTTTCTTGTTCTTAGAATATATATGCTCAGATATGCCCTGCTAGGGATATAAAAGCATAATTTAAGAAACTTCAGAAAAAATTAAAGGTTTAAGAAGAGAATTAATACTGTATTTCCAACGTTAACTATAAAACATTTAATATGACAATTATGCTACTCTGGTTCACAGTATACTTCAAACAATATTATAATTAAGAATTTCTCAATACTTAATAAATAATACATTTACATTTGTATAGGTACTTAGTTGCTAAAAATGCAGAAATATAACCCAGGTCCATTAAAAAATGTAACACTAAACATCTGAGTACTCTGGAAAAAAGCTGTTAGAACTCTAAATAATACAAGAAGTAAAACTTACTTTTTACTATCCAGGCAGATGAAAGAGCCCAAAACCCAGTTGTACAAAATCTATCAACCAAAGAAAGACATCCCCTAATTTATTTTTCAGAAACATGTTGTGGGTTTGTTGCCTACTATTTTCTGTAAACATCAGAAAGATTAAAAAAAAATGGAACTTGTTATTTCTTCCTTTAAACATCTTTTGGTTAAAAAGAATTGCCCAGATATTACAAAAAACATAATACACAATGCTGCTTCTTCATACATGATCATGTAATCAAATAATATATAACTAGTATATAACCAAATACTAGATATAGCAAAATATGTAACCAGATAGAAAGCAAATTCAATAAAATTGGAAAAGATTGAGAGTGACTAATATGAATATTCTATTCTATATTTCACTAATTTCAAAAAATAGTAAGTTGTAAATCTGGATTATATTGCTCAACAAAAAACTTTTGCTTTGTTAACACCAAATACATTACATAGATGATTTCTATTTTACTTTTTCAACCTACCTAAAGCTCAATTCAGCACAACTTGGAAGGCAGCTATCCAGATTTCTGATGTGTATGCCTAAAGGAATTATTTAGTTACAAAAGTGTCACATGATGCTCACCAAGAAAAGCAGCAACCCAGATGGCTGGCTGCAGTCCTTGCCTTTCCTGGGCAAATTAAAAAGTGAAATTTGCTGTTGCCAAACACCCATACATTTTGGCACATCCGTGGTACATATTCTATCAGAGTTTCACAGCCTTGGCACTATTGACTTTGGGGCCAGACTATTTTTTGGTAGAAAACTGTCCTGTGCATTATAGGATGTACATCAGCAACTCTTGCTTCTAACCAGTAGGCAGTAGCACTGCTAACCTTTTCCTGCATCTCTCCATCAGGTTTTAACAATCAAACTACATATCTCCAAGCACTGCCATGTGTCCCTCGGGGACAAAAGTATCCCTGGTTGAGAACCACTGAATTAATTCAATTTCATTAATGGAGAGTCATTGATATAATTTTTCATTCTTGCAAACTTATTTTTCTGAAGTAACCAGTTTTAAAAATACTATTTTGTTTTCATTAGGTTAGAGTATCTACCTAAAAGCTTAGAGTCAAACATCCAGATGGATGGATGGTTGGTGAAAACACGGTTAACTCAAGAACTCATTTCGTGCTTTAGAACATAAAGTATTTGAAAGAATCCTTGACATGATGAAGTTGTATAATCTCATCCAACAAATGATCTCACTTCAATCCTCACACTAACTTTACTATTAAGCAAAAACAGGCACATTTTCAAATATTGATTCCAACTAATGTCTGATCCTAACAGGCATGATCTTATCAAAGCCACACTATAATAGAAGGAGTGTCAGAGTTAAACAGAATAGGCTGGGATAAGATCACAATCTTCCTCACAATGATGTGATGGTATCACAGAATGGGGATAGTATTCTAAGTAATTATCATTAATAGATCCTGGCACAGGAAAGAGCATGCCTACTGGGGGTCTAAACACATTTGAGTGAGATAAAACAAGGTTGATGAGAATTATACTTTACGGTGCAAGGTATTTCTGAAGCCATTTTTCAAAGTTTTAAATACTAGATTTAAAATGAATAGGGTAACATAGAATGATTACAGTACATTGAACATGGAAAGGGAACATGCTCTTTTATTAATGATACAGGTGCATTTAAATTTTTTGATCTATTTTACCCATTCTAGTTATTTCTGTACACCAATCTAATTAGAGCATTTATAAACAGTTTAGTTCTAGCTACTGAGAGAAGTTAAAAGCATTTCCTACTTGCATTCTATCAGGCATTGATCTGATACATTAATCTCTATCATCAGAAATCCAAAAGGTTTGATAATTATCTTTAGGTCTTTATACAAGCTTTAGTATATTTTCACCATGGTACCTAAGGCATTTAATGCAAAATGTTCTTCAACTTTTCAACTTAAAATGCATGTCTTGCAACACTACATTAATTTTTGGTTCCTATGTCCTGGTACAAAAGTTGTACCATATTCACTTCATTGTTTACTTATTGATATAGTAAAAAAGAAATCAGGTAATCTACAGAAAAGGTTGTCTTTTTTTACTCATGAATGACAATAGATATACTGGTAGATTTCATTTCCTGAAAGGTCTATGGTACAAATCCACTGCTGCTCACTGAGACTTGCATCGTTATTACAGAGATAAAATAAATATCTGCCTGATAAAAGATACTACTCATACTTTAATTTGTTAATAATTAATGAAACACACATGCTTTTGCTAGAAATGTACTGTTTAAGTCTTAGTCAGTCATTACTTTTATATAAAAAACCAAAAATCATGTACTTCTCTTAGCACTATGACAAAATTTAAATTTAGCAAATGATGATATAAGGGGATTAATTAGTATATAAGATTAAAAAGGATGTTTCAGCAATCCACATAGATTTATATGCACTATCATGATTATTACTAGCATTATTATTATTCTTACTCACACTTGGTCTAGATTTTTCTAGGGAGAAAAAAGTTTGTGTTTCCTTTCTCAAATAAGTAATTATAGGTGCAGAAATCTTTTGGATAATCATTAAGGATGAGTGCATCACTGAGATCACTAGTAGAGAGAGAACCCTAAACACCGCTAGCTGTTAACTTTGTATCTTATCTAAAAATAATACACTCATTGACCTTAATCTTATCACAAACTGTTTCCAGCACCAAGGTCAAATACAATAGTAAATAAATTCAGTATGGCTTGAGCATACCATAAGTATTTATGATATAACTGCAACTGCATCTTGCACTTTTATTTGAAGAGTACATAGTTACAAGTAAAAATTAGTATTTTGAATAATTAATCCTAATTTTAAAATATATTAGTGAAATTTTATAATGACTTAAGACCCAAAAATTTACTTATCTATTAATAGTTAAGTCTTCCCTTCAGAGTTTCCATTCTGTCTTAACACCATAATATAAAATACATATGGCCAAACTCTAAATATGTACTTAAATAAAATTATAGTAGAATTTATCCTCATATGTTTACAGACACTCTCACTTTTACTTTGACCAAACAGAGAACCTACTGGAAGCAATTCAGAATACCTGTGGACTCTAATCTTTCAAAAGCGAAAGTGAAGGGTAATTGTTGGCTATTGAGGCCATTGTGAATCTAGAGAACTCAAATTTTTACATCCATGTAATGCCAAATAAAGAAGTACTAAGAGCACAAGTATGGTGCTGAGCATTTAACAAGGGTCAGCCACTGGCTTGGTTCACAGAATGGAAAGAAGATTAAGCCAGTGCAGGTACGGTTTAATCTCTCTTAGCAAGTATCACAATGCATCCTGCTCATCCTCTTCCCAGTTTGCATTTGTAACAATGGATTACATGAAACTAATATCTGAAAAACAATCATCAATTTTTATATAGAAATACTGATTTTTGCTCTTTCACACACTAAGGGGATTTATGCAAAGAAAAGCAAATGCCACATAGTGAAACCTGCAACTAACTCTGATGCCAACAGGCTCATCACTATTTTTCATCTTTGTAACACACACCCATGATATTCTCTTTCTCTTCAGTCTGCTAATCAGAGCAGTGGTACCTGATAGTGGATGACTGATTAAAGAAATCAAGATTGAACTTACTCCCCAAGGCATACTGGGCCTCAGATCAAAGGGCACACATGTGGCATCCTGAAAATGCAATCCCACTGCTTTCACCTCTCCACTACCTGACACAAGAACCAAAGACAATAATCCTTAAAACCAGTGATATAGTCTCAAAAGAAGGTGAGAAATTTACAGATCTGAACTGACTCCATTTAATAAACTCTTTTTAAAAAGCTTAAAAACCCGATTTTCTATATTCTAATCTCAACGAAAAATAAAGAACAGCCATACTGGATACTAAATGCTTAAAACCAAGATGACCTCTTTTTAGAAGAATGTATGGAATCCCACTTGGAAATTTCCTTTGTCATAAATGAAATGCAGTTTTTCCTAGAATTAAATAGAAATACAGATATTAAATTTTTTAAAAAGCAGAATATTTATTTAAAAACACAATTTTTCTTTAGCTATTTCAGATGTCATTATATCTCCTATAACACAGGGCTAATAGAAAATATTCAAAGAAGGTTTACCTACCATTTCATAAATAAGAGAACACAGAATAATAACAAACTTCATAGTGATTTAGGACCAGATTGTTATTGGCATAATAAGTATTATAAATATCAATGGAAACAATAAAAATGTAATTAATGCTGGTGGAGTTATGAAGCTACTTCACTTTTATCAGTTTGACCATATATTCAACTACATTCCTTATACGCTATTCTTTTTAAAGCTTTATTATGAAACCCAACTCCAACTTAAGCAGCCTCTAGGAGCAGTCACTTTGCAGTGGAATTTGCACTATCCCCATACATTCCAGTAAAGAAAACACTGCTTTGTTACCAACATCGTATTAATATTAACATTCTGGTGATATGGCCAAGAGATCTAATAGTTATATCATGAAAGATTCACTACTTAAAATAAATTTTAAATACTATCACTGTACAATTGATCAACATAGATTTTAAGATGACTCACACTGGCAATATGGTAGGAAATTACTGAGGATCTTCTAAGAAGTATGTACTAGGCTACTTCAAAATGTTCATTAAAAGATGGAATTAGATGATTAGATTATTTTGGTGCAAAATATTTTGAAATCCATGCATAGTTTTTTTCATAATATATATTTTGATGAAATTTTTAAGACCCTTCATATGCATTATTTTGAAACTTTTTTTAAAAACTTTAATCTCTATACTACCATATCGTTGGGTCTTTTTGTTTTTTTGAATATTTATTTATTTATCTGAAAGGCAGAGTTACAGAGAGAGAGAGGTGGGGGGGGGGGGCAGAGACAGATCTTCCATCCACTGGTTCACTCCCCAAATGGCCACAATGACCGAAGCCAGGAGCCAGAAGTTTAATCTGAATCTCCCATGTTGATGAAGAGGCTCAAGTACTTGGGCCACCTTCCGTTGCTTTACCAGGAGCATTAGTTGGAAGTGGTGAAGTCAGGACTCGAACCAGCACTCATGAGGGATACCAGTGCTGCATGCGGCTTTTTTCCAATATGCCTCAGTGCTGGCCAGAAACTTTTTTACACATACCAAAATAAACATCTGTTAATTCCATCTTTTCATGAATATTTTGTAGTATGCTCATACATTATGAAACCTTTGAACTGCTTGATGTAAAATGTGTTCAGCTCAGGTTACAAGGCATTTCAGCAGAAACTGGGATACAATAAAATAAAACGAGTAGATAGTAATTAACTGTATAAAATGGACTTTGTTTTTATTCTTTCTACTCATATCTTTCCTTTCTACTTTAAGAAACTGCATATGAGTTAGTAAAAGATATCTGGAAAACTATCAAGAAAATGCACCTAAAATAGTATACTACCCATTTCTTCGGATACTGTCTAACCAGCTGGAACAAGATGACTTACTTCTTTTGTCAAAGCACTCAGAAGCTAAGGAGATACAAAAATAACACTGAAAAGACTGAGCACTCATCTGTCCCCTACAACTTGAGTGGTATAGAAGATCTGCAGCAATTATTAGCAACATTTTATAATAGCAATATTAGTACTAAACCACTTTATTTCTTTTGTCAAGTGATACTGAAAATTGAAGCTAAAAATCTCTACTTCAGTTAAATTAGTTGAGTCTTGTATAATAAAGATTTATCACACTATCTCAATAGCTTGGGCTCATAGAGAATGTACAATAAAGAGAAATGAAACTAACAGAAAATCAAAAATATCAGAAAACACTTTGAATTTTACTATTTGGATATTTTCCTTAACTTCTCTCACAAACTTTTTTTTCTTCCCACATTTACCACTTTAACTAAATTAAGTATTCCTATAGCAATGCAGATGATCAAGAATTAGAAAACATCATTGTTTTATCCTAAGATTTATATGCTCAAATGCACTATACTTGTTCTAAGATACATAGTAGAGTACTTAAAGTATGTGCATGATAATCTGGCAATTTTTAATATTTTCATGAGCTAAAATAAAGAAATCATCAAAAATGATAGATTTATGACAGGAAAATATTTGTTAAGCTTGTGTCCTTTCATTAAGAGAAGGGCACTGTACTTCATTAGATTGTTTTATTTAGAAGGACTAACAGCATAAATGAAATAAAAATTAAAATATACATTATTTGTTGTCTTAAATTTAATAATTTATTCTTTGTATACATGCACATGCGTGAGTGTATGCCTGCATACATGTAAATATAGGTTTTTTGTGTTTGATTTGCTTAAAGCAAAGTATACATTTTAGTGATGAAATTCAATTATATGTACATTTTCATACAACAGGTAATTCTGCTTGATGAGAATTCAAATCTTTGTACCTACTTCTTAATAGAGTTGTTGACATGTTACAGCACATGCTTAATAAATATAAGTCAAGTTTTCCTTTAAGACTTCTATTATAATATATCTATCATTAAAGACAGGAACAGATTTTAGTCATTTAACTACTAGTAGATATAGAGGAAAAGCTGAAATCATACAAATGATTATTCCATTACTTTGATTTGATCATAATAAAGATAAAAAATAATACACCACCAGGAAGACACACCATGTGATGAGGAAATTTGGTACGGAGACAAGTCCAAATGGGTCTTAGGCAATTTAGACTCTTAGGTCACCAATGGTCAACAGTTTAGATTGCGGCCATTCTAACAAGGTTACTTAACAATTAACTTCATTAACTTCAAGTAAAAGCAAACAGCCATTTTACAAAAAGCTGAAGGTGCTTTACAAATGCAAAGTATGAATACCATAATCCAAACAGACCTGGACCTGTGGAGCTTTTTGAGGAAGGGTTTGTGTTTCGAAATGACATTAAAGGATATGTCACTTTTTTTTCTATCTTTCTTCATATTTTCACATGGATGTTATTTTAACCAAAAGTTCAGAGTCTGAGTTAAACTCACCAGAATAAAAACATAGTTGAAGAGGGAGTTTCTTTGTACCAGTCTGGCCTGGGCAGAATTGAGATCCTTCACCTGTAGGTGGCTAAGATTCCTAGCTAAGTGTTAAGTGTTGTACTATTCACGGAATGCAAGGTCACTGCCTATCATTCTTCCACCTGACAACTACTTTGTTTTAAATTCTTTTTGCCCATATGTTAATTCATAAAATATCAGACCAATAGTTGAATGAATGAAAACAGAAACAAAACTCCAGATGTATCTATAAACCTAAAGATAGTTAAGAGTATATTTACTTGATGCCAACTTTTTTGGCCTCCTTCACTAATTGTTGTCCATATATATTATCATGGTGTGCTATAAAATATTGGTTCTATTTTGCTGGAGCCTTAGCTGTCTTTGTTGTTATTTAATTAATTAATTAATTAAACTTCGGGGACAAGAATCATTTTATTTTAGCTGTCCTGGGAACAGTGGATCAGTTTTTAGATCTCACTTAGAATTCTCTTAACTGTATGAATTATTTTTGAAGTATTTAGTGTGTATTTTTAAGAGTTTATTTATTTATTTGAGAGGTAGAGTTACAGACAGTGAAAGGGAGAGATAGAGAGATAGAGAGAAAGGTCTTCCATGCACTGGTTCACTCCCAAAATAGCTGCAATGGTCAGAGCTGGTTGATCCGAAGCCAGGAGTCAGGAGCTTCTTCCGGGTCTTCCGAGTAGGTGCAGGAGCACCAGTGCTTGGGCCATCCTATCCTGCTTCCCCAGGCCATAGCAGAGAGCTGGATCAGAAGAGAAGCAGCCAGGACTAGAACCAGCACCCATACTGGATGCTGGCCCTGCAGGCAGAAGATTAATCTACTGCATCACATCACCAGCCCCTTATTGTGTATTCTTTTAAATAGGAGCAAAAATAGTAGTTATCCCCTTACAAAAGTCCTAATAAATAACAAAGGTACTTTAGGCTCAAAAACAGCTTAACTGAACCATATGTGGTTCCAAGAGCCTGCCAAAACGTAATCAGTATTATAAACGATAGTTTCATATTTCATCTAGCCAAAAAATAGAAACCTACAGTATGTAAAACGCACTTTTTGTTTGTGTACAGCTCATGATGACAATGACTTGAAAACTCATTATTGGCAGATAGAATGTGAATTTATCTATACTCAAGGATGTTTCTTAAGTTTTCCCTTTTTTTCACCTTTTTTGGTCTTTCTGACCTGGATTGACTAATCACAGATTATGCAGCCAATTTAGACTTAAAACAGCATCTTGAACCTCAGCCTCGGACAGTCACAGAATTTTACCATCAAAATATTTCACAGAAAATCTTCAAGAAGCAGCAGAAGGTCTGGCACCGAACCCTTAGGATTCCATTAAGGGCCTCTGCTGTATTCCATAGCTCCTCTAGTCCAAAAAACGGCACACTCTACTCCCACAGAGTCTCTCCAAAGCCATTTTGAATCCTCTTTTCCCTTATCAGGCTGATACAGAGCTGCATCATCCTTGGAGCCCTCTGACAGGGGCTACAACAATTGGGGGGAAGCGGGGGAGTGATACAACTGCCCATTGTTTCCTTTCGCAAAACCCTGCCACAGGGCGGAGATTAACACCAAAAAATAGATGGCTGCAACCAAAGAGAAACATTTTTCAGAATGCCTCCACTTGATGAATGAAGTAATGGAGCGGACCACGGTTTGACTTTCATCACATGCTCTTCCTCCTTTGCCCCTTCTTCTCCTCCAGTCTCAGCAGAGGCTAGGACTTCTGCACACATCTGTGTCCCTTGAGGAGGTGCCATTTGCATAGCATTTTGAAGGAATTCAGCAAGAATCAAACTGTCTAGGATCCTTGCTGCACACATTCAGATACAGGACAAACTGTTTTTATCCCCTCTGAATTTCTTTAAGGAAGGCAAAGGCTACCTTTTTTTCCTTTACAAACTGAAGGCAACGTGTGTTTGGGCTGTGATGCCTGTCTCAGATGCACACGCAGACATAAGCAAGTGTTCTTAGATGGATGAGCATGCTACATGTGCTTGAGCAGCACTGGCTTTCAGAGGAGAGAAGTTAACGACACATCTGAGATTAGAATCAGAACCCCAGGGAACCCTTGCTGCTCCTGGGATGATGCTGACCATATGCAGGGTGATGAGGAACAAAAATTATTTGTTTGCCTTCTTAATAAAAGATAAAAATTAAGGCATGTGGAATGCCTTTGCTCTTTGAACTCTATCCCCGTGTCTTAATATTTCACAGTGCATCATGACTATCTTGTTCACTCCATTCTGTACTGAGCTCAAAAATGCCACAAATAATGAAATAATTGAGTTAACATTTTAAAATACAAACCTACCTCAAAAGTGAATCATACTGAGTAAATTACTTTTCCAATTGTCTGACATCCCCCATCAAATGCTTTCTGAAAAATAACTCCTTACAAAAAAGAAAACACAAAGAACCCAAGATAATTCAAAAAAGCAGTCTGACCATTTAACCTTTATTTTTCTTCCTAAAAATACATGTATTTTTTTTCCTCTGTTCCTGTGGTGATTGTCTACTTAGATGATAAATGCTGTCAGTACATATCTTGCACTTTCCTAGGCTACAAGTCCTAGAAATGCTCATGTTAGCTAATCAATAAGTATGTGTGTCCAGGTGTGTATAAAACATGTGCGCACATGTGTATAAAGATATATTCACAGGATGACAGTCAAAAGTGCTTTTCAACTATGCTCTGAGAGAGGACAAAAGAAGCTGAGTGTACTGCTTCATGAGCTAAAGGAATCAAAAATCTACCTTCTATTCACAAGCATAATACAAAGTAATCTAGGTTTGTATAACAATCCTATATTTTTCAAAGTGACTAAATGCATATAATTTTATATAATTTTACAAAAACTGTATGATGTAGGGCTGATGTAATAACCCTATTTTATAAATGAGAAAACTGAGAAGCATGTGTGATTACTCAAGATAGCACATCCACTTTGAGTAATAACAGTCGGGACTGGAATCAGGCTATTCTGACCCCATCAAGGGCTCTTTCCCATACTTTCTTTCCCACTTTTGATCTTTACAGTGTGTTAGTATATGTTCCTCAAAATTACTGAAAGAGAAAAAACACTCAGCAAATAAATTGCTTCTGCTTCCCAATCCCCATTAGATTTTATATAAATCATATTTCATATATTATAATGCATCTCTTTCTATCTGCAAAATTAAGATCTAAATAAATTAATCAAGACATTACTGATCACCATCTATGTGGAAAACCATAATTCTCTTCAAAAATAAGAAAATATAACTTATTTTAACAATGTCTTCCTAATTAATCTTTGACTTTAGTCATGAGCATTTATAATATATGATTTCATTTTCCCATTCAAATTAATTGAATTTTCTTTTGTGATCTCTGGCATTGTTCTTTTTATTTAAAAGTTCTTCCTATTCTGCATCAAATAACTATTAGGCAAGCTAACTTTTGTGGTAAACAGCCTCTGAGAGGTGTCCCAGTCATCTAGCACTTTCTGGTTTAAGCCATGTGTAATTCCTTTCACTTCCATGTGGGCTAGACCCAGTGAATTCCAGTTCTGCAATAGTGATGGTCACCACTTTCAGAATAAAGTTGGGCTCCTTCTCTTGCTGCCTCATTTGCTTGCTCAGAGGGATTCCAGCTCCCATGTTAACTAACAGCCTCACAGAGATAGCCACAGGCGAGGGACTGGATCAACAACCATTTGAGTGAACTTGTAAACAGATCCTCCACTAGCTGGGCCTTCAGATGGCACCACAGTACTGACTGTCTTTACTGCTGTTTTGTGAGGACATTATACCAAAGGCATCTACATAAGCTGTGCTTTTATTTCTCAGCTGCAGAAATTGAAAATAAAGAGCATAAGAAAAAAACAAAGCCACATACAAAATCCCATGCTTGACTCTGCTTTCTTGAGTTTTTAAATATAAAGTAGAGGTGGGTGTTTGGCACAGCAGTTAAGACATCACTTGGTGCACCTGCGTTTCATATCAGAGGGTTATGATTGGAGTCCGGGCTCTACTTCAGATCCAGTTTCCTGCTTATCTATACCACGGGAACCAGAGGTGATGGCTGAAGTACCTGAGTGCCTACCACCTAGGTGGGAGATTCAGATTGAGTTCCTGGCTCCTGGCTTTGGCCTATCTTAGCCTGACTCTGCCTGGCTGGTGCAGGCATTTGGGGAGTGAAGCCACAAACAGGCCATTTCTTTCTGTCTGTCTCTGTCTTTTAAAAAAATAAATAATGAATAAAAAGTAATATAAAATATAAAATAGCATAGAAGACACACAAATTATTAGAACAAAACTCAGTTTTGTCAAACTAGGGCAAAATTTTATAGGAAAGATGATGTAAGAGTAAATGATTAATAAAAAGAAAATTTTAAATTCTAAATTTAAATTAACAAGTAAAAGGGATGTTTCCAAAAAAAGGTAATTTCTCAGGGCTGGCACTGTGGCACAGTGGGTTAACGCCCTGGCCTGAAATGCCCGCATCCCATATGGGCGCTGGTTCAAGTCCCAGCTGCTCCTCTTCTGATCCAGCTCTCTGCTATGGCCTGGGAAAGCAGTAGAAGTTGGCCCAAGTCCTTGGGCCCCTGCACCGGCGTGGGAGACCCAGAAGAAACTCCTGGCTGCTGGCTTCGGATCCACACAGCTCCAGCTGTTATGGCCATCTGGGGAGTGAACCAGCAGATGGAAGACCTCTCTCTCTGTCGCTACCTCTCTTTGTAACTCTTTCAAATAAATACAATAAATCTTAAAAAAAAAGATAATTTCTCAAATAACTTCACAAATACACAGCAGCACTTTTTATGTTATTTTACATCATCAACACAGAGCTTTAGAGGAATGGTTTGAATCAAGTCACAAACTTGTCTTACAAGGCAACAAGCATCATCAATGCATACTGAGGGCTGAAGTTAAATAATGATTCTAAGAATTACCTATTAATAAGAACATAATGTACAGAATCCAACATGTTAAGAATGTTTGAGAAACAGTTAATCTCATATAATTTTGATTTTTAAGACCAAACTAAAGGAATACAAAACGGTACCTATGTCCATTCTCTCCATTATTGTTTCCGAGTTACTGAATGTACTAATTATATTGCAGAGCTGAGACTGTTGCTAAATTCTCATAACATAGCAATGATATTTATCATAATCATGCAGATAACAAACAAGTGCACGATGACAAACTATTTTAAAATAGCTGTTGAACGGCAATTTTTTCAAAAAAGTCAGATAGGCAAACATTAGCAGCCATGCCAGAATCATCTACAAATAACAGAACACAATTTTGATCAACTTTTTAAACCACTGCTCCTCAAAGTACTTTTTCATCTTTTTTTTACCTTCTCCTCCAGTAAAAATATCGGTTTATATTCTAAAATTTGCATTATGAAGACAAATGCTTTGGAAACCATTTCCTCACTACTCAAAATGGTGAAGAACTCCCGTGCAGGAGGCAAGGACTTTACAAATCTGACCCTCTCTTCCCTCCCAGGTCTTCCTAATGACTGCTACTGGCAAACAGACAGCAGTTACAGGAGCAGTGAAATCTGCATCAAGAAAATTCCTGTAAAGGATTCTAATGTGTAGAAAAAGACTTGCAGTGTGACAGTTTCCACCAATAGTCAGCTTCATCCTTTTGAGGAAAAGGTAGTGCTAATAACTAGCTTTAACTTCATACACATAGTCTCAGTAGAGCATCTTTGATCACATTATGATGAGATGAACAACTCTTTCTTTGGATGTTAATGAAATTAGCAACAGGACACTAATAATCATATTAATAGCTATGAAAAGATCATCTTCAATTAAAGTTATTGAATTTCTAGAGAAAGGGAGCCATGAATAATCTTAAGCAAAGTAAAAGATGCTTCTTATTTATTGAAACTGGCCCAAGTATAGGTAAATAGTTTAGCATTGTGTCATAACACAAAGGCAAAATGACTTTAAATTTCAGGCACAAGAGAATAAGTTGGGCCCACAAATAAAACTGTCTATATATGGTATATAATTGCGAGTTTGTGTTCCTATCTTTAAATCCCAAATGTAAAGAACCTGGAAATACTTCACCATCAGGACAGAAAGTATTTCCGGTTAGCAGACAAACTACATAGAAAGGTGCATTTTGAAGGTGAGAAATTATCATCAAAAAGGCATAGTTTGTTTTCATTTCAACATTATTTTCCCATATGAAAATCTTATTCCATCGACTGCCAACTTCATTACTATGCCTGCATTATCATACAATCCATCCCTCCATATCAACAAGCAGTTGGTCTCCTTATTTTGTGTCTAGAGGACACAATTGTGAAGAAATTCTTTGGTGTTTAGTTTATTCCTTTCTAATTCATTCTTTAAGGGATGTCATTGATGACTTGAGCCTCCCTACCAGCCTGTTCTCTTTCCCAAAGCACTTCTCCTACACCCATGCATACAGATACAAATTCTAAAAGTCAGATCAACTCATCATCTTCCAAGACTCTGATACATTAAATGTCTTATTTTCATGTCTTCTTTGAGCAGCTTCCCTTTCTACTCAGTTTCCATTAATTCTACACATAGTAGATAGAGTATAAGGGAAGCCTGGATCTTGTCCTCCCTAAGGGACAAATCTACAACCTCCATCAATAATGAATTTTACCAACATTTCCCGAGAGGAACAGGGTACAATTAAAAAGGTTAGAAGTCCCTGCACTACTAGGACCTAAGGGCATCTGTGAATGAAACTGGCTTAAGCCCAATTAGAGGAATCAGTACATTTGTCTTCCGTTGCAACAACCCTGCTCTTACGGTTCCCATCAATTCCGTATAAATCTGACTGATCTTATCCAAGAAGTTAATAGAAAATTGCTCACAGTGGGCGACTGCCACCTCAGTTTCCAAGCAGAGACAGATGGAATTTCCCAGATGGTTTGTCACTGGAAAGTGTGATGCTGGATGAGACTTCACAGAAAGCATGGTAGAGCAGAACACCTTCTTGGCCTTCACCCATGTCATAGCAAGGGATCTAAAACTGATTCTGTTGTAAACAAATCATAATTGCCACAACGGGCTCAACACCTCATTCTCCCTAACTGCCTCAAAGGGCTGCAAATCTTACAAGGAAATAGTCAATATTTATCAAGAAATCATCATGGGTATAACTCCTTACTGGGTAAAAACTGAGGAAAAAAGAACTAGTTTCCTTGCCCTATTGAACCTTCCACTCACATTAGAATAAAATAAACAAATAAGTATATAAATAAATAAAACAAGCAAAATGTATATTTTACTGTGGCCATTGCATTGCTGACGGCAGCAGAGGAAGCAAGACCACAGAAGAAATAGAAACGGTTATGAAATTTCAGGGAGGATGCAAAGGTCTTGCATAAGGAGAGGTGTGTACCATTACTTGATACTGGAGAAAAGTGAAAGGAAATCAGTAAGCTGCTCAACTACTCAGAAGTCATTTTCTGAGCTCTCACTACAAGCAGGACATTGTTCAAGGTGGGAGGGATACAAGGATAAAAGACTGGAAGTATATGGTCTGCTAGGGAGATAGATAAGTGAACTGGAATTGACAATTATGTGATCAGTGTCCTTATTTAAGTACACCAATGGTATCAGGGAAGTACTTCAGACCAAGGTTTCCGTAAAGGTCTGCTTTGGAGATGACCTCAAGCAGAGAGTCTTTAAGTAAGAACTGGAGTTAGCATAATGAGACAGGGCAGCAGGGGAAGCATAGGGCTTTGCAGGAGGATAAAACTGCCTGGCCAAATGCAGAGATGCTGAAAGAGTATCCACTGAGCACTGCGGGTAGCTCAGCTTGACTGAAGCTTCATGAGAGTGGAAAAGGGGATGAGCAGAGGAAGTGAGGATCAGAAAGGCCTTTCTAGGTTACAAGTCATTTTGGATTCTCGCCATACCCTTTAGGATGATTTTAAGCATAGCTGTTAAGTGACAAATATTGTTTTGAGGACTTACTATGATCTGTGTGGAAAAAAAAAAAAAAACAGAAAAGAAGGAAGGTCAAAAGTGCAGAAGGATACAGTGATAATCAAGGGAGAAAAGTAGGAAGTTTCAACTAAAGCAGTGAGAGCAGAACAGAAAGAAATTAAGAAAGCAGAAGTTAACAGTATTTTCTAGGAGTAAAAAGAGAACACTGGAAGATGTTTAAATACAGGGAAAAAGAGATAGTAATGGTTACAGGCAAAAAAGGACAGAGGTGTATATTTGATACTGTATATGTGAACAAGCATTTCAGATTGAGAGAGCGAGGGGCAGATATGCAGAAAAGACATGGGATAACTCAATGAGTGAACTCCCTGCAGAGGAAGGAAAGATGCAGAGCCCTAGGATCAAAGGTGACTGAAGCTGGAAATGATGGAGAAGAATAGAGACCATCTGTAGAAACAATAATAAACTCTCTTTGTGACTGTTTTGTTGAAAGAATTAAGTGGGAAAATCTCACAAAACAGTTGAAATATGCTATTAAAGAAAGGGTAAAAAGCCAAGGTTAGGGATTTTTTTTATTTAAATGTCATTTGTAAATTAGTAGCTGCAGCTTTGCAAGTGGATAAGCTCCCTGAGGCACTGGGAACAGAGGGAGAAGAGAAGAAAGGCCAGAAGTGGTTTGGGAAACATGCACAGTTAAATTAAAAAGAGCCAAGACCCAGAAAGATATGAGAAGCAGGAAAGTATGGTAGTCTGGGGCCCAGATTAAAGTGAATATTAAGAAGGAAGATATCATTCACAATGTCAACATCAATGAGAAGAAATGTAAGACCCAACAGAAAGTCATGCTAAAAGACCCAATGCAAAAATCATGCATCAGCAAAACATAAGTTATACCACAGAGATGGGAAAGAGGGGAGGATATAAACAGGGTCAGTGAGATTGCTCCTGGTAAATAAATTCAATTGGACTAGACTTTTATTTTAAGTAGCATTTCTTGAGTACCTATTATATGCCAGTGGTAGTGCTCCAAAATTGAGTAGTAATGACCAAACACAACTATGTCTTCTAGAATCTTAACAATAATTTAGATATTGCTTTCAAATTCAATTATTATATCTCCCTTCTTACGGTCTTCCCAGAAGCTTACCCTGTGACTGATTCAGATATCAGTAGTTAACTGGGGAAGTATTTCCTAAAACTCCAGCAGGGAGATGTGGAAGGGAGCAGAAAAGGAAAAGAGGGCCATAGAAGTGCACTACTAAGCCAAATGGAGCTCAATCCTAATGGCAAATTCTAGGATAAGGTGCAAGACATATCTTAGATCTTAGCTTAGAACTGAGGAACTTAAGCAGTGATGTTGTCCATCACTGCTTAAGGATTAACACTGGTTACGTGAATTCTCCAGCACCTTTCAGTTTGCCAAGCTTTCTTTTGGTTTGCTCTTGAGGCTGGAAAAACTGATCACAAGTAGAAAAGTCACAGATGTACCCACTAAGCAGCCTTTGAATGTAGATGTAAATGTGGTAGACACATGAGTAGGGGTCTGTTTGCTACAGGATATGTACAGAATGGAACCTGAAGATTCTAATAATGAATGAAATGAAAGATGAATATTGGAAGATGTAGAACTAAAAGTAGAGATATGAAGTCATCTAATAATTCTAAATTATAATGATGTGGTTCAAGATGTTGTAATTCTTTCCTCAATCACATTTTAATCAAGGCTACTATGCTAAAACCATTTTGATGCAATTTAATAGATATATGACTTAATTATTTGATGAATAAAATTTCTATAGGGCCCTTTATATGTATATTTCCTTTTGGTAGAACTAATGTCACAAAGACCCTGTGGGGAAAAATCAAAGTTCTAATTGAACAGAATGAAAGGGGATATTTCTTAATCAAATTCCTTCTGTGGAATTTAACATGTAGTGATGAATTACTAGTATGTAGCAAGTAATCTGGAATTTGATATTTATTTATATTCAATTAAGCATATATATTGCATGATTCTAGCAGTTGGCTAAATCCACTCTAGTTAGTGACTGGAAGTTGGTATAGTCAAAAGCCAAAGAGGGCAAATGCTACTTGAATTCTAGATACCTCATCTTCCAAATAATCATCATTATTTTAAATGTGTTAGGTAGCACTGTGCTATTGTAGATAAGATTTACAAGGGTCTTTATCTTTGAGAAAATATGGGAATAATTGCAAAAGAACAAAACATAAAGAGAAACTTTGAAATGCCTCCAAACAAGATATTAAGCAGAACATTAACATACTTTTAAGCATTTTTTTCTTTGTAAGTATTTTGGTTTTCCAATGAATAAAATTGCAAGGTCCTCAATACCACCAAGCTTTGCCACCATGATAGCTTGTAACCTAAGCCATTTCTCAACCTCGAAGTGGGATGTTGGAAAGACGTCTACACTCACTCACTGGCAAACAATATCGGGGTATAAAGTTGGACCTCAAAAACTGAAACTGAGAAGGTGTCACAGACCTTTGTAACCAGTAATGGCTAATTTTATATGTCAACTTAGAGGATGTTTGGAACAAAATCAGCATTTTAAATCAGTAAACACGGGATAAAGCAAATTGCCCTCCATAATGTGGGTGGGCCTTATTCAATCAATTAAAAAGACTAGCCCCCCCCAAACGGGAGGGAATTCTCCAATAGTCTGCCTTCAGACTTTATCTGCACCAAGTGTTCTCTTGGGTCTAGAGCTTGCCAGCCCCTTTTGTAGATTTTGTACTCAACAACTCCTCTAATTTGCAGAAGACAATTTTTTTGAAAAACTTGTGTTTATACACATGAACATTCTATTGGTTCTATTTCTCTTGGGAGTCCCAACACAGACCCCCTGCCAAATAACCACATTTAGGCATGAAAAATCCCCAAACACCAAGACCTACTGTGTTACTTATTTAATTTGGGGCATCTTCTGAGATTTGAACTTGATTGATTTCAAAGATACATTTCTAAAGATGACTGTCTAGTAACAGTAACTAATATTTTTGAAAACTCAGATATGCTATCTCATTTAACCTTACTCAAAACCCTCTAATTAATATATAATGCCTGTATTAGTATTTCTAAGATTGCAGCAAGGATTCTAGGATCAGACAGAGTTAACTTTGTGCTAATTAGTTAACTTCTCAAAGCAGAAGTTTCCTCCACTGTAACAAAGGTAACTTTCTTCTTTTATGCTTCTATAAGAATTAAATATGATACAAAACATGTGAGCATTTTGACCCATACCAGGCCCAATTAAAGTATTTACTATGCTGCTGCAACTACTATTAGACACATTAGATACCTACCCAGATAGTAAGGTGGGACCAAAGTTCTCTTTGTAATCTGTGTGTGATATATGATTCTAAGAATAACTTTCAACAACTTCATTTGTTTATTGTCCCTAGACAGCCTATATTTCTCAAAAATTTCTATATACATCCAAATGCCAGATCTGGAAAGGTTTCCTACAGAAGGTGGCATATTGCTAACACACTTCAAGATAGAGATTTGAAAGATATAAAAAGGATTTGACATCTGGCATGGTGACTCAATTAATTACTGTGTTGGATTAATTAGTGTGCTGAATCTCCTGAGCCAACACCATGAGGTTGAGCAGAGTAACATCACATTGGTTGGCGAATAAGCAATTTAAGAGTGTGCTAATCCAAATTTTATTCAAGGTTGAGTAAGAAAGGGTTCATGGTGTGTGTGTGTGTGTGTGTGTATTTATAATGAAAATATATCTTCATGATACAACTACATATTAAAGTACTATTCAAAATATAAAGCAGTAATAAAGTTGTAGAAGTCTTTGAATTAATTGCTCAAGTAGGCCAAGTATTGTAAGCAATATCTTCCCCAAAGTAAAAAAAAAATTTTTCTGACTGCATACTTACTCCAGAGATTTTTTTTTTGATAAATTTAGAAGTCACCTAAAGCTATCTCTGATAGTTTTATCATTCTCCAGTCATGCTGCAGATGTTATAGTGAGGAGGTAGTATAGCATAGTCTTTTAAAATTGTAGATTCTGGATCAAAAGTCAGAGCTTTCATTTTATCATATGTAAAATATGTTAAATTTGTTAAATTTGTTAAATATGTTAAACCTAAATTTGTAGGTTTGCTTGGAGGATTAAATGAGCTAATCTATTTCAATTTTCCATACAGTGTCTATAAATGCTTAAGGGTGCAGCATATATTAGCGAATTGTTGTAGAGTGGTGACAGTAGTAACAATAATAATACTAGTAGGTTTCAATGGCATGAAATTGAAGTACATGCTATAAGAGAATGTCATTTAATAAAGAAAATAATTTAAAGTATATTTTAGTGAAGCAGCTAAGTTTTATACTAGATAAAGATGTATATTACGTATATTTAAATAAATAAACCCTAAGACAAAAGAAGCAAACAGGTATTAAGAATTGTTTCTATACACAATCATTAAATACCACTGATTTTTAATATTTCACAGAGTCTTTAAACTCTTCAAGTATTATCAAAAATTCTGGTAACTTCATATCTATAAATTGACTCCTTTAAAGTATTTAACTATAGCATAAACAACTTTAACATGGTATATGAGTATTAACACAAAAAATGGTGACATTTAGGAAATTACTTCAATGAAAAATTAAACTTTCACAACTAGGCTTATTTCACATACATCATAATTTAGCTTCTGGTAAGAATGTCATAAAATTACACTACTATATCTCCACACAGATAATGATATATGGGTTAATCAAATACTGTATTTTTTTTTTGTATAGCAAACAGGAAAATGTCCATCATCTCTAGGATCAACTATAATAGCTACTTCAGTGACAGTATACCTTTGAGGAAATATAAATTACTAAAGTTTTTGTTGGTATCTGATATACAGTGATAAATAAATATCTTGTTGTACTGGATGTTCTTCAAGCACAGCTAGAGCACAAATAGAAAACCCCAGATAAAGTGAGTTTAAAATGGCACTTAACCTCTTATGTTTACACAGGCTCCCTTTTGTGTTTGTTACCACTCATCTACTAGAGAAATAAGTATAATTAATATTTTACTCTGAAAGGAATCAACAGAACAGTCCATCAATGCAATGCAATCAGATTAGACATGTAGTGTTTCTGAGGCCACATATCAAACCCTTTTAGAAGCAGTTGCACTGCACCACTGAAAATAAACTTCCCAGATTATGAAATATCTAGTCTGGATTATACAGTTCACTTGTGTTTGCTCCTTAAATACATGTGCAATTTCCAATCTTACTTGTTTATAGATACATACATAGATTTAGGAAGTAAGAAACGTACTCATAGAGTTTCACATTCTGTTGAAAAGTTTGGTGACACAAATATTTCCTATGTATTCCAATCATTAATTTGAGTTGAACCAATAAACTCTGTGATATTAAATGGCACTGAATAAACAAAGATCTGCATTTATCAATTTTTCTTGTGTAATAAAGCAAAGAAGGAATTTCTTTCACATATTAAACTGAAGAAGGAATGCAATGTGGCTGAACCAAGTGCATTTGTCAAAACACTTGGTAGCTTCTATGTCCCCACAGCATATATCAAATCATTTAACAGCTATGTGACTTCCTATATAAATGACATTTGGAGAGAAAAATTTGCACTAGATGAAAAAAAAAAATAAGTACGCACACACTCACACACAAATTCTGATATCCTAAGGAATATGAAACATTTTTCTTCCCAATTTTATCACTTTGTTCAAGCATTATGACTTAAATAGGAGGATTTTAGCTATTATTTTTATTTTACCCCATGTCATCGACAAAATAGTACCACCAAAAAAAATTCCCATTCTAATCTCTGAATCTTTTTTTTTACTGTTGTTATATTATGTGGCAAATGGAAATTAAGTCAAAAACAAAAGTACAGGTGGTAATCAGCTCAACTAAAAATAGAGAAACTAACTTGGATTACCAAGTGAACGCAATATAAACATAAACATCCTTAAATGTGGAAGAAAGAGGCCAAAAGTCAGAATTAGAATGTGGAAGGGATAAAGGCTACTGCTATTTTTCAAGATGGCAGAGCCATGAGCCACGAGGACTGGGACAGCTCTAAGTAGCTGAGAAGGGAGTAAAACAGGTTCTCACCTAGATCCTCCAAAAGAGAAATGCAATCCTGCAGACACCTCAATTTTAGCCCAGTGAGACCCATTTTGGACTTCCAACCTTCAATGCTACAAGATAATAAATCTTGTTTAAAGCCACAAAGCTTGTGGTGAATGGGTTTAGCAGCAACAGGAAACTAATACACCCAATTATTCTTAGGTGTTTAAATTTTAACTGAAAAGTGATCCCTGTTAAATATAAGAGTGGAAAAATAGAGGGAGGAGATGTACAATTTGGGACATGCTCAATCGGACTTGCCCCAAATGGTGGAGTTAGAAATGTGCCAGGGGATTCCAATACAATCCCATCAAGGTGGCATGTACCAATGCCATCTCACTAGTCCAAGTGATCAATTTCAGGTCACAATTGATCACACTGATAGGTCTAAGAGTCAAAGGGATCACACAAACAAGACTAGTGTCTGCTAATACTAACTGATAGAATCAAAAAGGGAGAGAACGATCCAACATGGGAAGTGGGATATACAGCAGACTCATAGAATGGCAGATGTCCTAAACAACACTCTGGCCTCAGAATCAGCCCTTAAGGCATTCGGATCTGGCTGAAGAGCCCATGAGAGTATTGTAGGCATGGAAAGCCAAGATACCATGGAAAAGAAAAAAAAGAAGAAGACCTAAATGAAAGATCTCTACAAGTGAGATCCCAGTGGAAAGAACAGGGCCATCAAAGAAGGAGGTACCTTTCTCTGAAGGGAAGAGAGAACTTCCACTTTGACTATGACCCTATCGGAATAAGACCAAAGTCAGCGAACTCTAAAGGCTTCCATAGCCTTGGCAACTCATGACTAGAGCCTAGGGAGATTACCGATGCCATAAACAAGAGTGTCAAATTGTTAAGTCAGCAACAGGAGTCACTGTGTACTTACATCCCATGTAGGAACTGTCCTTAATGTGTTGTCTAATGTGCAGTGATGCTATAACTAGTACTGAAACAGTATTTTTACACTTTGTGTTTCTGTGTGGGTGCAAACTGATGAAATCTTTACTAATTATATACTGAATCGATCTTCTGTATATAAAGATAATTGGAAATGAAAAAAAAAAACCGGGTGTTAAATTGGAAATGGCATAGAAAATTAATTAATTTAAAAAAATATTATGTAGGATCTCTGTCTTTAATGTGCTGTACACTGTTATTTAATGCTATAACTAGTACTCCAACAGTATTTTTTTCACTTTGTGTTTCTATATGGGGGCAAACTGTTGAAATCTTTACTTAATATATACTAAACTGATCTTCTGTATATAAAGAGAATTGAAAATGAATCTTGATGTGAATGGAAGGGGAGAGGGAGTGGGAAAGGGGAGGGTTGCGGGTGGGAGGGAAGTTATGCGAGGGGGGAAGCCATTGTAATCCATAAACTGTACTTTGGAAATTTATATTCATTAAATAAAAGTTTAATAAATGAAAAAAAACACACACACACAAAAAAGAAATGAAGTTCGAAACCACTCATCTCCCCTGTATTTTTTCAAACACCTAATTAATACATTTATCTACCTGATTTTACCAAGTTATAGACTTTCTGATCTCAGAACTTTTACAAAACAGCTGGCAATAAAAATTATAAGACTAATCATTCATCCTTGTTCTTAAAGGTACAAACATTATTACCAAGGAATAATTAAGTTGTTTATTTCTTGTTCTTAATGTAAACCTGTAAAGTATGACAATTAATTTGTGTCACTTTAAAAATAAAGGCAATTTTACATATTATTAAATGTGAACAGTGCTAGTCTGGCTAAGCAGATAAAGCAATAACCTTATAAATTACCTTAGTTTCCAACCATTAACTATAAATAACCTGTTTCCCTCTAAATTCTCCATCTATTAACATCAGAGACAATACACTTGGAAAATTTCCAAGTCTTACATTCTATAAAAAAGTGAAAACAAACTGTTATTTTAGTGATTTCATATAGAAGCAAGCAGAGATCATTTCTAGGCGTGGCAAAAGACTGAGTTGACCATCTCAGACCATGAACATACCACTGAATTATTATTCAAGTCCATCTTCCCAGCGAATGGTCCCCAGGTTGTCCCCACTGGAAGTTGCTGCCGACTCTGAATTTTTCTTTCCCCATCTTTCTGAAACACTTCCAGTTCTCCTGCAAACAAGGAAAACAGAAGTTCTTAGAATACTTTCAAATAAATAGCTACCTCTTGTTGTGTGTTTCCTTTAAACACACCCCTTTCTCAGGACTTTAATAGAGAATTAATTAGCTTGTCTGAAAAATAATTGATCTTGTTATCCTGAGAGGAAAATAGAAATGTGTCAGTACAATTATATGCAAATTTAGTCCAATTTCTTTCTTGCACCTTTTCACATGCATTATCTATGGAAGTCAATTTCCTTAGTAAATCTTGAAAAACCAGAAAGGATGCACTTCCTCAAAAAGCACTGATTGTATGTCAGAATGGACAGAAAACACATATTAGAACAATCATTAAAGGTTGAATTCTCATATTTATTCATGATACTAGAACAATATCTAGAACATCTTTGAAAGTACTTTGATAATTTTCTGAAATTATTACTAACTTATTACTTAACTTTTAGATTTTCCAAATAAAAATGTTTAGACAAAATTGTTACTTTTTTTTCCTTTTAGTAGTTTTGATAGGATTCTACATTTCCAAAATGGTTAGGACAAAAACACTGAGGAAATAGCTTAGCACAGTCTTATTCCTATATTTTTTCTTTTTTAAAAAAAAAGGAAAAATAGTCATTATTTATTTATTTTAGAGGCAGAGAGAGACAGAGAGAGATGCCCACAACGGCTTTTAGGACCCAGACAGGATCCAGGAACACATGGGTGGTAGGAGCCCAACTACTTGAGCCATCCTCTGCTATTTCTGAGTCTGCATTAGCAAGGAACTGCAGTTGAATTGGATAGCAAGCTGACGTGGGGTGCAGCCATCTTAACTGATAGGGTAAATGCCCCACATCCTCTTCCCTTCATTTCCTTCACAGTAATATTTAAGTCATTTAAAAGAAACAGAAAGTAAAGACAATGGACACATTAAAGCAGGAAGTCACTGAAGCCTTGCTTAAGAAATAAGTGGGCGTGGTCATCTGGTGTAGTGGTTAAGATGTCACCTGAGACACACACTTCCAATACTGGAGTGACTGGGTTTACAGTCCTGGTATGCTTTTGATGCCAGCACCTTGGGAGATAGCAGGTGATGTCCCAAGTAACTGAGTCCCTAACATGCATGTGGGGTACCTATATTGAGTTCCTGGTCCCTGGCTTTGGCCTGTTGCAGCCAAGGCAGCTGCAGGCATTTCGGGAGTGAACCAGTGGATAGAAGATTTCTGTCTCTGTCTCTCTACCTATCCAACAAAATGAAAACAAAGAAAGAAAAACATAGACTTTATTGAATAATTACATTTGTAATGATGTGTAAGGTATATGACAGGAAACATATTATGAAATTGTTGCTTAATTTGGCCTAAGTTTCTTAAGTTAATAGCTATCTTTAAATCTGGAGATTCAATCATGATCTTTTTATATTTCCTAAAATTTTTATTTATTATTTTTTAATTTGAAAGTCAGAGCAACAGAGAAAGGGACAGAGATCTTCCATCTTCTTATTTTCACTTCTGCACATTTATGTCACCTCCACTTAATAACTAAAATATCAGACATTCCTTTTCATGTTTCTATTACCACTTATACTGAAAAACAAAATCAACTGTGTAAAGCATAATCAGCTAAAATGTTCTACAATGTTTAAAAATTGTATATTATGGAGTATATATTTATCTGAATCTGATCAATAAAGATGTAATATTCATAAAAATTCCATGTTTGTGGTCAAAACTTTAAATTCAAGGATTATGCTTTCTTTCTCCCTTCTTTGCACATTATCCATATCTTCTCAAGAACTTGAAATATACAAGGAAGAATTCATTAAATTAAGACAAACACATATTGCTCATTTTTTCTTTAACTGTATTAGTTACTGAAGATGAACCTAGGAAAATGGACCTAGAATTATTTAATATGTAACAGATGGTTTTATAAATAGATGACTTAATAGTAAATAACATATTAGTGCTTAGGTATCACACTCTCAAGCTAATTCAGAATGTACAGATAATATCATTATCTCCATTTTAGTATCATTACAGTTGATTTTAGAGACAAAAGAAAGTTTTCCTCCTGTCTTTTCTTTTTATTGTAGCATTCATATAGTTCATTTGTCCATTTGTCCAACATTCTAGCCTTTGCCTCATCTACATCTACTTCACCTTTTACTATATTACCTCATCTGTGAAATATGGAGAAGGATGAAAAATAAAGATTTCTCTGTCTAACTCATGTTTTTGTAGCTATTCTTCAAAAAGAAGCTTCACTTTGACCATGCTGGTTAAGTTCACAGAAAATATTTGAGACACATAAGATGGACTAATCAATTTTTGCAAAAGATAATATTGTTAGTGCTGAGGGCTGTTTCTCTTATCTTCTTGATAATACATATTTCTAAAAGTCTGTGATTACTCAGACTTATGTTAGCTTTGCTTTACAAAAAAAAAAAAATTGTAAGTCAAATTCACTAGCAAACATCCAGCAGGTTTTTTTTTTAAACATCAACTCAGCTTTTGACCCAAATAAAATAAATGCACTGATAGAAAATATATTTACAATCATCACTGATGCCCTCATATTTCTTTTTTCATTGAAGGTTCTATTGAGACACTGATTTCTTTCTTTTTAATAGGATCCTTTCTAAGATTGTAAAGCATATGTAAATAGTAGTACACCAAAAGATGACAGACAAGAAATAGGCCTTTTTGCTTAGTTATCAGCAAGCATGCTTCAACTGAATTCAGCATTGACGGCATAAACATATATGGTGTTTACAGAACATCTCTTAACTCTAAGCTCAGATTTCATAGTAGACATGGTTGCAAGTAAATGAGATGACAGAAGATCAAATTTCAATTGCTGAAAATGAAATTCCGATTGGTTTGAACTTGGTTTTAAATATATAACCAAATTTCAAAGCAGACCACATGAATTAACTCATAATATTTATCAGGCCTTACTATAGCAGAAGGCTATAGCGTCAGAACCCATATTTATATTTTCTTCATGGTTGGAAAACATTATACATCATGGTATCAAACATGGACAGCCCTGAAGTCATGCTGAGTTCAAAAAGCGCTCAAAGATTCTAAAACTCTCAAAACATTTTCAAAGTCAGCCAAGGTGGCCAAAGTATGGCAGAGCTCTTGCTATTTTATGGTTTAACCATTTGACAGCTGCCTGCCAGATACACAGGAGGGTTAGACCATTTCACTACAGACTTTCTGCACAGCCAGACCCTGATCTTGCCACTACATGTGTCTCCTCAGGCTTTAGCAACCGCATGCTTCATCTGCATTTTAAGACAAACTATTTATATTATGCTATATTGATCCTTATCTAAGCACAGTTTGGCTCAATAAATGAGAATCCTTGGTTGGTGGTTACAAATTCCCTTCTATGGGTACCTTTTCTAATTCTCCTTCTCAATTTTTGAGTCATACAGTCACCACACACACTAAACTACAGTTTTGAACATAAACTTGAAATACGACATTCTCTATTCAAGTACTCCGGTCAAACCCTGATAAATCAGGCTGGCCATGCAGTGATCTTATCCCTTCCGACTCTTTAATAAATCGAACCTTGTAAGTTCCTACTGTTGGAAGTTGTCACTAAATGGAATTGTGACCTTATCCGGCGCATGAACTTATCCTGCTGACAACTACATTTATTGTGTGGATAAGAAAGGGAGAAAAAAAAGAAAAAAAAAAAAAGAATACAGAAAAAAATGAGATATTTGATAATTCTGATCTTAGCCATATGTAACTCTAACAGATGGGATCTTTTTGATGTTCCATTAATGATTTGCCAAAGATGAGTCTCTACTTAGAGAAAAATGCTCACCCTAGGTAAGTGCTGGGGGCACTGCAGATGGCATTAAAAGTGCATGAAGAGGTACTGGGTGACAGCAGTGAATCAGAAGCTATTAGTCTAACACAAAGAGCCCTGAATTAGCTTGTAATTGCACTGGAAAAGATAACATAATGGTGGTGGCAAAATAGAAACATTCCCTTTCCACGTGATGCATTCAGTACCTAAAAACTCTAAAACAAGACACCAGAATTGTCTAAAACCTTCAGCAAGTTAAATCACCACATTTCTTAAGAATGTAAAATGTTCCCTGTGCCTACAATTTCTAAAATGTCATAGAAATGAAAGTTGTTTAGGAAGCAAATTTATAAGGAAAGACTATCAAATACTGGTATGTAATACAATCTTCGGGACCTTTCACACCATTATTCTGATTGGCTCTAAGGACTGATTCTGAGGTTGGATATTCTTTCTATGGTAAGACTCACTGGGACCTGTCAATTACCATCTTCAAAGATACAGAACAGACCAGACAAAACATGTATGTAGGTAGCAGTATCATTGGTAATGGGGTAGAAAATTTTAGGTATTTATAAAAGCAATACTATGGTCTGAAGTAACAATAAATCTTCACATTCACATACACGTGCAAAATAAATTTTATATACACAGAGCAGGTTCAAGATTGAGAAAAAGGACTTGCCATACTTTGCTCTTTTTCTATGATCCATTTATATGAACAAAGAAACAGGACAAAACAGTTCATCCCACACGTCTGAAAATATTCACCTGGATGTGCCCAGCTCACACAAATATTTGGAAAAATCAAAGGGAGCAGGAGCTGCAGTCACTGGATATTGTTCAACTGCTGCAAGGGGGAGGGGAGTTGACAGTGTTGCTCAGGAAACCTGGCACAGTGTGCATCTTTGCTGGCAAGGCCTCTCTGACCTTCCAGACACCACTCCATGTCACAGACTGACCCAGTGCCACTTCCTGATCCACATCTTGAGAAGCATGGGGAGGTTATGTTTCAGAGCTATGTGGTTAGTGGGGAACCATCCTGGAAGTAAGAGGCCTTGACTAGTAGACACAGGAAACAGCAGTGGGGGAGCAGCAGCAAAAAGTCAGTCTACCAGCAGGAGGGACGTACAAAGGTCAGGACATGCAGAGAACTGGTCAGAGAAGCTGAGTTTTCCTTTTAGAAGAGAAACTCTGAAGGAGAAACTTGAGATAAAAACCAACCATAGCTCCTATCTGAGAGGAATAATTTTTAGGGAACATTTAGGATGAAACACCAGTTAACCTCATGATATTTAAGGTTCAAAACTGTAATCAACAGTATTCATTTAGTCAACATGCGGCCTGTTAAATCTGTATGCTTTCTCGCAGGTTGTAGTCATTATTTCAAGAGCATATAGTTCACTTACAATAGAACTTAACACAAGTCATTGTTGGTATTGATAAGTATTATATATTGACATTAAATATGTATTATATATATATGACACACACACATGAGGTACCAAACAGTTTATGGCAAGGGACTGACATTGTGGTGACACCAGCATCTCAAATCAGATTTCTGGTTCCATTCTCAACTGCTCTGCTTGTGATTCAGCTTCTTGCTAATGCTCCTGGGAAGGCAGTGAAAGATGGCTCAAGTAGTTGAACCCCTGCCACTCATGGGGGAGTCCAGCATGGCTACTCTCAAAGCTTTGGAATGGCCCAGTGTGTGTCTGTTGTGACCATTTTGGGAGTGAGCCATAAGATGAACAATCTCTCATCTCTCTTTGTCCCTCTGTCTCTGTGTCTCCTCCACCCACTTTCTGCCTCTCTATTGCTCTACCTTTCATGAAAAAGCTATGCAAAGGATTCAGGATTTTTTTTTTGCACCAAAATAAGTGTATTTTTAAATTTTACATTCCATTAAGTATTTTAGTACTTGTATACTGACTTATTAGATACTGCTTTAGCTTAACACCTATAATAAATTGAGATATAGTCTTATTTTTTTAATATGGTAAAATGGTTAGATGGAATATAAGGCAAATATACTGACAAGCTTTGACAGATAAAAATCTTTAAATATTGACTGTAATTAGGATTTTTTTTCCAAAGGAAAATGTCTATAAGAGGTTCCTCCTGGAACTGGGGAGGTGAGTTTTGAATTGCCATTTTAGAGACCCAAAGGATGGCAGAATTACTTGACTGAAGAACAAATAATGTGGGAAAAATGACTGCAATAATTCAAATCCAGGAAGCAATAAACTTTGAAGTACTCTCAGTGAATAATAAAAATGGACAGATGACCAGTCTAAAATACTGTTCTTTTAGAGAGTTTTCAATGTTTCTTCAGAGAACAAGTATAGCAAATATCATGTTTTTTAAAGAAAAAAATTGAAAAATAGAGTGAAAAATAGAATCATAAAGGTGCCAAAATTTTAACGTGTCACCAATGAATATACGTGAGTTCTTGTCTAATACCATTACCAGTATACTACACAGTCCAGAGAAAGATAAAGGCCAAACTATTGGCACTAAGTTGCTTATTTCTAAAATTTGAACTTCCATTGTCAAAAATACTATTAATTTCAGAAAATGTTCATAAAACACAATTCCTAAGGATCATATATTGTATTTGTATTTGCATGTATTTGTAATTCAGGGGTATTTTATATCTTCACAGTTGTGTAACTCCTAAGTCACACATAACTGACAATGCGAGCTTTGTCAGCCACAGGCTCCTTGGCACTGTTTTTCAGAGGTGTAGTGCATAGTCAATCTTGCTGTATTTCCAACCCCTTAGCTGTCTGATTTACTTCTCCAAACACCCAACATTAGTGTCATATTTCAACTGTGCATTCTTTTGATGAACAAGTCACTGATTCACGCAGCCTCTCTTGCTGGAAGTGCAAAGATGATCTGTCCTTTTTAATTCTCACAGCATGCCATTTATAACTAACATTTTCCTATCATTTTCTTTCTTATAATAGTGATTTGTATATGCTTCTATCTCTTTACCTGCAACTTTCTAGCTAGTTCCACAATGCTTTGCACCTCATAGGGTTGTAAAAACTAGACTAGCTAGGATTTTCTATCAAATTTATTGTGCTAGGGCTGAAAGCTATAGTGACTTAAATTTAAGTTGCAAAATTAGTACTGATACTAGGACTTTAAACCTGGTTTTCTGATCCTCTCATAATTTATCAGAAAGCCTCTTTTAAAAAACAATTGAACAACTTAACCATGTGGAAGGATTGACCTCAAGCCCTAGTATCATATCAGCAGCCATTAGAGTGGATTCATTTTTAAGATTAGCTGTCAGTCAATTTGGTAAGCAGCACATGCTTGCCTGCAGGACAGGGCCACAGGGTGGGTTTTGAGGGAGGCAAGGTGGTGGGAAAGATTAAACAAATACAACACTGGGAAAGCATCACAGGGGGAACAGCCACAAACTTATTATGTGATTATCAAGTCGACAATAAACTTTTACATCTCTGTCTCAGGAATTTCAGAAAGAAGGATGCAAGATACAGTGTTCAAACTATGCAGTTCCCCCACTTCTTACATTGATGATTATTCTGCAAAAAAACTGATTAAATATATCTCATCATTATCAGCCTAAGAAGTGATAAATTCATAATCTTTTCTTCCCAAGAATGCAAAAGGTAAAAGATATTTGAATATACCAAAATGTCTCCTAATTTTTTTTTATCTCCATTGATAGTGTTTTCTTCAGAGATGACTTTTTAATGTGAAATTATACAAAACTACTGCAAACTCACAGGGGAAGTCCCTTCTCTAACTTGTCTTACATTTAACACATCCAGTCTGTTCAGTACATGTATGTCCAACATATGTGTTATTCCTCCTTTCTCTTCCCCTTTCCTTTTCTTCTACTTTCCTTCTTTCTTCACCTTTTCAACTTGAATATGGAGTAGAGAAATGGCAGATTAGAAAGAGAAAGAAGGGAGTGAGGGGACAGGACGTGAGGGAAATGGGAGGGAGAAAGCGAAGGAAGGAAGAGAGGCAGGTAGGCAGGCAGTCACTACTCATGAATATGGTCTCCATAAACTCAGCACTAGGTGCTCAGATCTAAGATTTGATGCTTTCCTCTGCCTCACAAACATTTATTTACCTACATTCACTCAGAGAATCTTTACCCATGTTTACTCAGGTCATGACACACAGAGCTACAGCTACTTAGTGGTGGCAAGATAATTATGGTCCAAAACAAGATTTAGGTGAAGGTAAAAGGAAAATAAAATCTCCTGAGACAAACGGGTCATCAGGATGGTATCTCAAAGGGAGGGCTCGCACAGGACTAGGGCAGTCTAGAACATCCCTCCCCTTTAATAAGTCAGAAACAATCCCTTTAAAATCTGAGCACACTGCAATAATAACAGGAACATTTAAACATGTAAGCTAAATTGTATGTAAAGCAGATGTTCAATGAGTGAGAACGGAATAGGCAGGGAGCATACTATTAGTCAGGGGGAGAGACAGTTTAATATAAGTGGAGATACTGCAGGGTCAAGGAAGAGTAGGGGATGAAACAGCAGAGGAAACTCTTCCGGAACTAGTGATTCACAGTGGACCTGCGTGGAGAGCATGGGAGCCCAGGTTCGGGACACCAGCGGCAGACTCAACACACCAGCGCTGGAACGCGAGGTGAGCTGAACCTCAATGGCCTGAGACACCAGCGGGCAAGCAGAAAGAGGAGGCTAGAGGGAACGAGGCTTGAAACTCCGTGGGGAAAAATTCACCAGGCTAACTAGAAGAGAGAGAGGAAAAAAATAAAAAAAAGTGACCGATACGGACACAAGTTTCTCTCTCTCCGCTCACCTCTCAAAGGCGAGCAAGACAGAGCAGGCGCCATTTTGGACATACGTCATAAGCAGGGCGACCTCAGGTCTGCACCAGCCCTGAGCCTAGCAGAAAAACCTGACTCGGGGGGAGGGGTGAAATAACAGGAGATTAGCATCTAACTTGGCAACCCAGTGGGAGACTGCAGGAGAATTGGAGCCCACACTGAGGGCAGCAGAGATTCCCTGTGTGGTCCTTGGGAAAGAGCTTCCGATCTCTGGCTCCTGTGGGCATATCATTTGCCTGCTAACTACCTCCAATTACATTCAGCTGTGCGGAATTACTTCCCTTTTGAATCAAAAAAGAAAGAGAGATTTACCACACCTAACCTGGGAGTGTCATCTTTGACACACCCTCAACCCTGAGGAACCAAACACAGCTCTCAGTCCACACTCATCTCAAGCCTCTAAGGCTCCACTGAAAGCAGACAGTCCACTTAATATAGAGCCATAGTGTAACAAGAAAAAACACCACAGTGAAGAAACCAAATATCTCCAACATGCCAGACAACAAACGCAAAAACTGAGGTAACAAGAACAAGGAAGACACTATGACGCCCCCAAATGAAAAAGACACCCCAATTCAAGATTATGAAGATGATGAGATCGAAGACATGCAAGAAGCGGATCTCAAAAAATTGATAAGAACATTAAGAAGTTCTCAAAAACAAATTCTTGAACTACAGAAATCCTTAATGGACAAGATAGAAAATCTCTCTCGTGAAAGTGAAATATTAAGGAGGAATCAAAATGAAATGAAACAACTAGTGGAACAAGAAACTGTGATAGTGACGAGAAATCATAATGAAATGAAGAGTTCAATAGATCAAAAAAAACAGAATGGGCGAAGCAGAAGAGAGAATATCAGACTTAGAAGACAGAGAACAGGAAAGGAAACAGGCAAACCAAAGAAAAGAAGAAGAAATTAGAAATCTAAAAAATATTGTCGGGAATCTACAGGATACTATTAAAAAACCCAACATTCGGGTTCTAGGAGTTCCTGAAGGCATGGAGAGGGAGAACGGATTAGAAGGCATTTTCAGTGAGATACTAGCAGAAAATTTCCCAGGTTTGGAGAAGGACAGAGGCATCTTAGTACAGGAAGCTCATAGAACCCCTAATAAACATGACCAAAAGAGATCCTCACCACGACATGTTGTAATCAAACTCACCACAGTGAAACATAAAGAAAAGATCCTAAAAGGTGCAAGAGAGAAACGCCAGATTACTCTCAGAGGATCTCCACTTAGACTCACAGCAGACTTCTCATCAGAAACCCTACAAGCTAGAAGGGAATGGCGAGACATAGCCCAGGTACAAAGAGAGAAAAACTGCCAGCCCAGAATACTATATCCTGCAAAGCTCTCATTTGTGAATGAAGGTGAAATTAAGACTTTTCATAGCAAACACAAACTGAAAGAATTTGTTGCCACTCATCCTGCCCTGCAAAATATGCTTAAAGATGTGTTACACACAGAAACACAGAAACATGGTCACCAATATGAAAGAAGGTAAAGGAAGGAAACCTCACAACAAAAGATCACAGGAAGCTCAATTTCTCTTTGACATAGAATTAAACTCTGATGCTCTGTTAAATCAATGTGTTAAAGTAATCTATTATGTTCTCTTGATGTCTGTTAAATTCTAATTGTTCAAAAACAGCTGAATTTTTATTAAGAGCTATGGGTTATTTAAATATGTGCTTATTTTCAAAGACTTGAATAATCACCTTGTAACAATGATCAAATTTGGTCTATGTTATGTCATGATTTTAAGGAATCTTATTTCAACCAGATATTTTGGATTTTGAGCCTTCTTGGCATTCTTGACAGGCATTCAAAAAATCAAAGTTTCAAACAATCTGGTCTCTAAAATTTCCAGTAAATCCTGGACTTTGGTTTTTCCAGTTTGGGCCCAACTGAAAAAATCGAAGGACCTATGTCTCTCATCTTACAGAGACACCAAATAATCAGGCTATTTGGATTATATTAGAAGGACTGTCAAGATGTGATGTGGTACCAGACTTTAAGTTTCTATAATGGAAAATGCTATTAATACAAATGTTTGAGAATTAAAAAGTCTAATGATCTTGTGTTACTAGACATGATAGTTATCTTAATGAGAAAGCCCCAGAGGCCTAAAGGGTTAAATACTTGTAAAATCCTACAGGTGCTTTCAAAAATACTGTGAAGTAAGCAAGTGCCTCTTGTTGGTTGATGAGTTTATAATTTTAAACATGGCGACTTAAAGTCTTTTGTCATCCATAGTTATATAGGATGTGCTGCTCATAAAACTAAAGCGTTGTTGGTTCTGTGTTTAGCTGTCCTCCTATAGGTTCCTATGGACTTTTTCCAGCCACTTTTATTGTGTTCAGTACTTTGGGATGGCTCTGTAAACAGATGAAGCCAATAATGTATTAACAGTTCCAACTGAGAGAAAGTATGGTTAACTGAGGTTACTAAAAACAAAAAGCAATTCAAATCAATTGGCAATCTACAAAAAGAGTTAAAGATTTTAAAAGCTATTATTAAAATTGCTATATTGGTCTATTATGCTATGTTATATGTGTGTACATATTGTATGTCCACATGGGGAAATTTTATTAAGAGTTTTATTTTAAATGGCTTATAGATAAGATTGTCCATAAATTTAAGCTGCTAAAATCAATCAAAGATACATTTTAATTTGTGTGACCTCAATCTGGGTATCATATGTTTTAAATGTGTTGGTAGAAAGAAACTAAAAACATTTTAGATGGTTGTGCTTAAGTTTACTGGCTAAACAAACTACACCATGTTAGATATTTAGAGGTGTTTTCAAATACATGATACTTAAAATTTATAGAAGACATTGGACCTTCTGGTAAATGTTTTATAAGTTGTTATCTAATGGTTGAAACGGTTTGCTAAGTATTCATGTAATATTGCTATTGTCAGCAAGCGATCTAGGACTTGCTCCCTCATTTCTCTATTCTAAGCCCAACTTGTTCTTTCATTTCTCTATTCTCTTCAAGGTAGGAAACTAATTCTATTATGAAGGAATCTGTAGGATGCACAATTTAATCTTTAGACCTTATACAAGAGATGGCTAACATATTTCTGTAATAGAATAGCCAAAATAAGAACTTAAATAATAATCTCATAGCTAGATTCACTTCGCCATCAGCGAAGTATACAGTAAGTAGAAAAAAACTCCCTTTCAGACCAAAGGGAGAGAAAGTTTTAAAGATATAATTTTCCTCATGGGCATTGTCTACCTTAGAAAAACTACTACAGAACATGCCTGTGACTATAGTGGCCTGAAGATTAGAGATGGGACTTGGGCACTCCCTTGACTTGCATCCTCTGGTCTGCTTTAACACAAACCAGGAGGAAAAGAAAGCTTGGCATCAGAAACAATGGGTGGCGGGCCTATTAATGGCTGATCTGTACAGTGATCTGCCCTCAAGGAGACCCAACAGGCCAGTCCACTTCAGTGGCTTTCAATGTGGTAAGCCTGGGCTTCAGCAGAAGACAACTTGTGAAGAGCCCTGGCAGCTCTGCCAAGAGTTGGATCACTGGAAATGGACCTGCCCTGGAGTCGAAGGATGCCCAGGTCAGAGCCACAGATCTTATTGGCTCTAAGCTGAAAAGCCCTTCACTCAGCCCAACTTCCAAAGTGACCACTGCAGCTGAGGGGATGGTCAAGTAGGGTCAGCAACATTGCAGGCAGAACTGTAAATTTCTTGTTAGAGATGCCCCCTGCCTTTACCTGGCCAGCTCTCCTCCCAGGCCAGCCAAGTAATGAAAGTCAACAGAGTGCCTTCCCCTAGGAGGTTCACACCTCCCTTAGGATATACCCCATGTGAAGAGATAGATAGGTCTGGGCCTCTTAACTTACAAGGCCTAAAGCCCACCAGATTATTATCAAGCCCCTTCTATCAGGTTCTATTTGCCTCTCAATCAGAAAAATTACTTGTAGCTTAGACAGCACCTTTCTTAGCTCCTCTAATAATGACTCTGTCCTTTGTTCTAGGCCCTGTCTAGTGCACTTGGGCCTCATTCCTTTGTAATCATAACCTCTACTCTACCACCAATGGTTCTATTCCCAACCTGTGTGTACTGATGGTCCTCTTCCCCACTTAATGCTGTATAATTGTTCAAACCTGGTAAATGCCACTCTTAGGATCATTGGTTACTATCCTAACTCTGTCTTTTATGACCTTGTCTAAATATGATCAGAGTCGGGGAACTTGGAAGGCTTCCATAGCCTTGGCAACTCATGACGACAGCCTAGGATGGTTACTGGCGCCATAAACTAGAGTGTCAATTTGTTGGGTCAACAACAGGAGCCACTGTGCACTTGCTCCTCATGTGGGATCTCTGTCCTTAATGTGCTATACATTGTGATTTAATGCTATAAGTAGTACTCAAACAGTATGTTTCACTTTGTGTTTCTATGTGGGTGCAAACTGTTGAAATCTTTATACTAAATTGATCTTCTGTATATAAAGAGAATTGAAAATGAATCTTGATGTGAATGGAAGGGGAGAGGGAGTAGGAGAGGGGAGGGTTGCGGGTGGGAGGGAAGTTATGGGAGGGGGAAGCCATTGTAATCCATAAGCTGTACACTGGAAATTTATATTCATTAAATAAAAGTAAAAAAAAAATAAAGTTACTGTAAATTAAGATAGAACAAATGGCTGGAATTTAATGTAAAAAGCAGTTTCAATAGCATAGAAATCATAACTGATAGTAATAGTTTCTATTATTGAGTACTGAAAATAAGTTAATTTTAGCTAAAAATGGTATTTCTAAAAATTGCCAGAAAATATCCTATACGGTTCCTTCAATTTAAATATGGCTCTCTTCTCCTAACACATTGTTACTATTACAAAAATTCACTTGGCTACTTCTTGATAATTTCACATGAACTGCTGAAATTGAGATAATAATCCTGGAAGCTATCACTTTAAGCAGTCAAGACCAGAGAAGTGAGCTCATCAACAAATATATCTATCATGGCCTTCCAGTTCACAGTGCTTGAAGACAGAAGAGTCCCTTTTCTCACTGATTCCCATGACTGGCTAGTTGAAGTTCTACTGAATTCAGTCAGAACTTGGGGTGTGATGCTTGCCATCAGAATCAGGCACTAGAAGTGACCATAATTATCTAAATTAGCTGTATAATGCCAGGAGTCAACAGCTATTCAAAAAAAAAATACTCTATATCTTTAACATCATTATTATACTCATATAAACAAAATTTTATTAATTTTAAATGATACTTTTAAAACTCTGCTATGTAAACAAATATATATTACCTACAGATATCAAAAGTTTCATAAGTAAATACCAGTAGCTAAAAAGTATGTTTGGAATAAAATGTACCTGTCAAATATGAAGACTTTTAAACTTTATTTTAGTAGGAAGGGAGTTGGAGAGAGAGAGAGAGAGAGAGAGAGAGAAGCTCCCATCTGCTGATTCACTACCCAAAAGCTCAAAAGCTGGGAACCAATCCAGGTCTCATATGTGGGTAGCAGGGACCCAACCACTTGAGCCACCACCACTGCCTTCCAGGGCATGTATTAGCAGGGAGTCTGACTTGAATCAGGTATTCTTATGTGGGAATACTGGCTTCACAAGCCAGTATTAATGTGCTTACTTTTAAAAGTAATGCATAGAAAATTAATTAATTTGAAAAAAAAATTATGTAGGATCTCTGTCTTTAATGTGCTGTACATTGCTATTTAATGCTATAATTAGTAATCCAATGGTAGTTTTTTCACTTTATGTTGCTATATGGGCAAAATGTTGAAATCTTTACCTAATATATACTAAACTGGTCTTCTGTATACAAAGAGAATTGAAAATGAATCTTTACATGAATGGAAGGGGAAAGGGAGCGGGAAAGGGGAGGGTTGCGGGCGGGAGGGAAGTTATGGGAGGGGGGAAGCCATTGTAACCCATAAGCTATACTTTGGAAATTTATATTCATTAAATAAAAGTTTAATAAAAAAAAAGATTTAATAGGAAAAAAAAAAGTAATGCTAACTCATCATAAGCTCTCAATAGAAACTTACAACACATTTCCACTGTAGATGCATTGACTTTTTAAAACCATAGACAGTAAACAGAATTCTTTAAGATCACTCTGATTCTTTGTACTGTTATCTAGAACATAATTAAAGTATAACAGGTACAGCAATATGAAATTTATTATGCACAATTCTTAGCTTGAGTCAAAATATGGGCAGGAATTTGGTGCAGTAATTAAGATGCTACTTGGGACTCCTATGTTCCTTATCAGAATTCCCGGTTCAAGTTCCAGCTCCACTCTAATCCAGCTTTCCTACTAATACATACCCTGGGAAAGCAGCAGATAACCATTCAAGAATTTCAGATCCTGCCACTGAGGTAGGAAATTTAAGATCAAGTTACTACCTCCTGGTTATTAGTCCAGTGTGACTATTTTGGGCACTTGAGTAGTGAACCAGTGGATGGAATATGTCTCTGTCTATCTCTCTGTCTCTGTCTTTCAAATAAGAGAAAAATAATTTTATAGACCCCAAGCAAAGATTTGTCATTGCAAAGACAAACAACAAATATTGAAGCACTTTACTCTTAATTTGTAATAATCTATTATTTTTCTTCCACCAAATACATGAGTGTCTCTGAAATCTGAGTTTTCTGATAAAATGAAACTGACAAAAAAAGAAGAAATTTTTAAAAAATGATATTTTCATGAGTATGCTGGGAAATAATTGCATATGCAGACAATAAGAAGATAACCAATGAGATATTATTAATTCAATTTGACAAATTCTTATACAGATTTCATAAATCTTTAGCAGTGGGCATTATATACACCCCTAGGATTCAATAATTCAGATCGTACGAGAAGAAACTTCCTTGACCACCTTCAGCACCAGCTTGCATTCTCTGTGCATCCACTGACTTATTGCTTACCATGGGCACCAGTTTAATTTCCTAATTGTTGCTTCCATATTTGTAGTGAACATGAGACCTCACAGGTAAGGAACTCAATATATAATGTTGGTCACCTAATAAGAAATCTATAAATGTCATTGATTTTATCTCAGTGCTTTCTAGTTAAGGAAGAAAGGGAAGCATATGGATGAAAACTATTTGTATCTCTTAATGTGGACTTGCTTGGTTATTGTAATTAGCCCATCCAGTACCAGCTTTCATCTAGAACCACTTCCACACTCAACATGAAGAAAAATGAGGCAAGAAAGATCATACTTAATCCCAAAGGTGACAGGAACAGCTCCTAGAGCTGATTCTACCCACATAGGTAATGAAGTGATTCAGTCCATAGTAACCCCACAATGCTATTTCTTTAGCCATAGCAAAGCCAGGAGAAGGTATGTAGCTGTGAAGGTCACCATCAAAGGTAGGTCACCATTCCATTTCTAGATCATCAGGATTAACTGTTCTCCTGACATTAGAGGGTTCCAGAGAGGAGAAAATGAGCAACATATTTATAAATTACTGAAAAATAATGCACATTTAAAACAAAAGAAAATATTTATTCTACCTTACTGGTGATCATTCGATTTTCTTCATTTTTCTCCTTATTTGTTTTCAATTGTAAAATAACAAAAATAAAACACATTGTTGAGCAGTTAAAATATGTCAGACACTACATTGAGTCCTTAATCTATGTCTTCTCACTTCCATAAAAACATACAGAATGAGCTACTGGGAAATAAACTGATACCCATAATACACCACTTATGAAAGCAATCTTCCAGATCTGCAAATATAATTCTTTATTTTTCTAAGTTATTTAGTACAGATGTATGTATTACCTCCTTTTTCCTTTCATCTCAGTAGAGGGCTTTGACTCAAATTAATGCAATGAAATAAGTGACAACGTAGAGGACAAGAGTTGATCAAGATTGAAGAATAACAGCAGTCATTCACTTACATGACAGAGAGCCACTTGGAAGAAATAGAAGTTCCAGACAAACAGTGGTCTACCAAATGACAATTAAATGTATTCTGGACAATTACTCTGCAAAGTCAGGGTAAATCCTAATTTCTTGATGGGAAAATTGGCAGTATTCCAAATAAAAATAGGCACTCCTTCCACTATTTCTTCAAAAATACTAATTACTATACTGCTTTTCACTTATAAACCTCTCTTTATGAAAATCACAATTTATTCCTTAGAAACCTATTAAACTGCAGATGCATTATAATTATCATTATGATCATTAATTTTTGCTATTTGTTAGAATTATAACAATATATCTAAATCAAGGATATGAAACTTAAGAAAAGCATACCTTCAGGAAAAAATAATATCTTTAACATGTATCACTGACCCAGAGCCAGCATTGTGGCACAGTGGGTTAAGCCAGCACTTGTGGTTCAGCACCCTGTAACAGAACACTGGTTTGAGTTCCAGCTGCTCTGCTTTAATCCAGCTTCATGCTAAGTACCTGGAAAGGCAGCAGAAGATGCCCTAAGTGCTTGGGACCCTGCCAACCATTTGGGAGATCCAGCTGGTGTTCTAGGCACCTTTGGCCTGGCCCAGCCCTCAAATGGCCTGTTGTGGCCATTTGGGGAGTGAATCAGGTAAAAGAATATCTCTTTATCTCTTTTTCTATGATTTTCAAATAAATGAAATGAATCTTATGTGTGTGTGTACATACGTGTGTGTGTGTTTCATCCTTTTGAATTCTCAACAACAACAAAGTATGGGCAAAACAATGTTAAAACACAATAACAGTACTTATCATTACATTTTATACTTATTAGTAATCCATCATAGGTCAGGAAAAATTATGGTTCCAGGAGCAACCAAAAGCACATAGCATTCCATTCTGACCACATTATTTATTGTTTCATTCGCCCTTCCACCTGCCCTGTAAACATTCTGCACTTTGAAGATCACCTTCTTTAGGCAGTTTTGGTCAACTGGAGATCATTAAATCAGGACTTCAAACCCAACATGTACCTACAAAGAAGCAAACACTTCCACCTTTCTGTTTGATCACAACCAGGGGAACCACTATATTTCCTTTTCTCTGTAACATGGAATTTAAAAAAAATTAGTGTCAGCTTCCTTATTTGGAATTATAATCAAGTTGGCAAAATCAGAGTGGAAGTTTGAAATAAGCAGGGGCTAGAAGTAAGGCAATAATATAAACAAGATTTGAAATGACATTACTTAATAGAATAAATTCTAAAGCACTTAAGAGAAATTAATTTGCATATACATAATGGAATTACAAAGGAAGAGGCCAGCATCATTCGGGCGGGGTGAAAGACAACTCCAATTATAAATCATGGAGATTCCCACTTAACCTCACTGAGAATATTGTTAGTCATAAATATATTTCACTGTATGAAATGGATGTGAAAGATTTTTGTTTCTTTTATGAATAGTTCAGTACACTAGGGCTGACCATCAGTCTAAATTATTCAGTCTGCTGAGATATTCTTGCTCCTATCATTACGAAATTTATTTTGAGACATGCTAATTTCAGTATTTTACTATTTGAGAAACCTAAAGGTGCATGGTTTTGCAACTCACTATAGAAACAGTGTGTGTAATTTCAGAGAATGGGCATGAAGAGGCAGTCCAAAAATGGTTCTGGAGGTACAAGGCCACCCTCGTAGTTGTTTACATGTCCTTTTCCTTTGCACCCACGTTCATTTGAGTACTGTGCTGTATGTGTATGCCTGACTGAGGCCAATATTAATGTCTGCCTGACTGTTCCCAAGTGATGCACTTCATGAAGGAAGTCATCACATGTAATCATCATTGTTACTCAGGCCTAGTCCTATGCCTAGGATAAAGTAAGGATTAAATTAATATTATTTGAATACACAAAGGAGGAAAGGAAGGAAGATGGGAGGGAAAGATAGGAGGAAAGGTAGAAGGAAGGGAGAAGAGGAAAGGAAGATACTATTTGCAGGAGCATTCAGAGTGACTTACATTATATGCAGTAGGATGAACATGAAAGTAATAAATAAAAAGGGATACAGTAAGTAGAAAAAACCTCCCTTTCAGACCAAAGGGAAAGAAAGTTTTAAAGTGAGAATATAATTTTCCTCATGGGCATTGTCTACCTTAGAAAAACTACTACAGAACATGCCTGTGACTATAGACTTGTAGTTCAGCCCACCGAAGATTAGAGATGGGACTTGGGCACTCCCTTGACTTGCATCCTCTGGTCTGCTTTAACACAAACCAGGAGGAAAAGAAAGCTAGGCATCAGAAGCAATGGGTGGCAGGCCTATTAATGGCTGATCTGTACAGTGATCTGCCCTCAAGGAGACCCAACAGGCCAGTCCACTGCAGTGGCTTTCAATGTGGTAAGCCTGGGCTTCAGCAGAAGTCAACTTGTGAAGAGCCCTGGCAGCTCTGCCAAGAGTTGGATCACTGGAAATGGACCTGCCCTGGAGTCGAAGGATGCCCAGGTCAGAGCCACAGATCTTATTGGCTCTAAGCTGAAAAGCCCTTCACTCAGCCCAACTTCCAAAGTGACCACTGCAGCTGAGGGGATGGTCAAGTAGGGTCAGCAACATTGCAGGCAGAACTGTAAATTTCTTGTTAGAGATGCCCCCTGCCTTTACCTGGCCAGCTCTCCTCCCAGGCCAGCCAAGTAATGAAAGTCAACAGAGTGCCTTCCCCTAGGAGGTTCACACCTCCCTTAGGATATACCCCATGTGAAGAGATAGATAGGTCTGGGCCTCTTAACTTACAAGGCCTAAAGCCCACCAGATTATTATCAAGCCCCTTCTATCAGGTTCTATTTGCCTCTCAATCAGAAAAATTACTTGTAGCTTAGACAGCACCTTTCTTAGCTCCTCTAATAATGACTCTGTCCTTTGTTCTAGGCCCTGTCTAGTGCACTTGGGCCTCATTCCTTTGTAATCATAACCTCTACTCTACCACCAATGGTTCTATTCCCAACCTGTGTGTACTGATGGTCCTCTTCCCCACTTAATGCTGTATAATTGTTCAAACCTGGTAAATGCCACTCTTAGGATCATTGGTTACTATCCTCACTCTGTCTTTTATGACCTTGTCTAAATATGATCAGAGTCGGGGAACTTGGAAGGCTTCCATAGCCTTGGCAACTCATGACGACAGCCTAGGATGGTTACTGGCGCCATAAACTAGAGTGTCAATTTGTTGGGTCAACAACAGGAGCCACTGTGCACTTGCTCCTCATGTGGGATCTCTGTCCTTAATGTGCTATACATTGTGATTTAATGCTATAAGTAGTACTCAAACAGTATGTTTCACTTTGTGTTTCTATGTGGGTGCAAACTGTTGAAATCTTTATACTAAATTGATCTTCTGTATATAAAGAGAATTGAAAATGAATCTTGATGCAAATGGAAGGGGAGAGGGAGCGGGAGAGGGGAGGGTTGCGGGTGGGAGGGAAGTTATGGGAGGGGGAAGCCATTGTAATCCATAAGCTGTACACTGGAAATTTATATTCATTAAATAAAAGTTAAAAAAATAAATAAATAAATAAATAAAAATAGAAAACTAAAGATATTATTTTTATACTCTTACATTATGTTTCATTTCTTCTAACTATATGAATAATTAAATAGCTTGGGAGAGAATAAGAGAGTGAGAGAAGAGAAGGATGTGCTTATATAAACTGAATTAAGTTAGATTCACTTGATCAAGTGTCCCAGGTTGCAGAATTTCTGAATCCACTGTATGTAACTAATAATATACTCTTTTAATGCATGGGGAGACACATTGGAGGAACTGTTTTTCCATTCTTTTAAAAGGAAATAGAGGAGCTGATGCTGTGGCACAGAGGGTTAACGCCCTCGCCTGAGGCGCCAGCATCCCATATGGGTGCCAGTTCGAGACCCAGCTGCTCCACTTCCCATCCAGCTCTCTGCCATGGCCTGGGAAAGCAGTAGAAGATGGCCCAAGTCCTTGGGCTCCTGCATGCGTGTGGGAAACCAAAAGGAAGCTCCTGGCTTCTGGCTTTGGATCGGCAAAGCTCCAGCCGTTGTGGCCAATTGGAGAATGAACCATCTGATGGAAGACCTCTCTTTCTCTTTCTCTGCCTCTCCACTCTGTGCGTAATTCTGACTTTCAAATAAATAAATAAATCTTAAAAAAGAGGAAATAGAAGTGAGTTCTTCAGAGGAATTAACCTAGTAGATTTTCATTTAACTTCTAATCATAGAAATGCAAATTAAACTAAACAAGAAGTCTAGTAATATCAGTAAAATCTTTTATTGGCTTTTATATATCCATTTCAAGAGATTAACAGCAATCAAACATTACTTTGAACACTAAAAACAACCAAATAAATCATCTATTTTCTTGAGTATACTTCTAGTTCTAAAACAATTACAGACTACATACACACACATTCATACACATAAACATATAAAAAGTAAAGCAGAAGGAATCAGAATAAGATAAAAAGGATGCTTCAATGTCAATATCCTGATTGTGATATTACTTGGAGAGCTCACAAACTAATTTATAATTATCAAAACAAAGCCATCAAAACAAGGCCAGCCAAATGGACTTACCCCTTCCCATTAAAGATGGAATAATAAAACACTGAAACAAATATAAGATCTATCTCCTTTAGTTTTTTTAAGGAGTACACTGATCTTGAATATCCAAATATTCAACTAACTAAAGAAACAAAACAGAACATTATATTTCTCCTTTTTTTTTTAATTTTTGACAGGCAGAGTGGACAGTGAGAGGGAGAGACAGAGAGAAAGGTCTTCCTTTTTGCTGTTGGTTCACCCTCCAATGGCCGCTGCGGCTGATGCGCTGCGGCCAGCGCACCGCGCTGATCCTGAAGGCAGAAGCCAGGTGCTTATCCTGGTCTCCCATGGGGTGCAGGGCCCAAGCACTTGGGCCATCCTCCACTGCACTCCCGGGCCATAGCAGAGAGCTGGCCTGGAAGAGGGGCAACTGGGACAGAATCCGGCACCCCGACTGGGACTAGAACCTGGTGCTGGTGCCACAGGCAGAGGATTAGCCTAATGAGCCGCGGTGCCAGCCTATATTTCTCTTCTTAATATGTATTAGTTATTGTTATAACTTCAACTATAGTATTTCTACTATCAATGAATAAAAATTAATTACAAGAATGCCAGCAACTAATTATTTTCTGTAAGAGATTTATTGCAAAAATAATGAGTATTTTTTAGAGTCTGAAAAACAGTTTGACAATTTCTTTCATTTTATTCAATTTCTAACATACAGATTTTATAAGACATCAATAATACTAAGTGATAGTCTTCAAATATTGGTTTACTTTTGGAAAAAATAATTTTCAAAATTCATAAAACACTAGAAATTTCTTAAAAATGAAAATGATTTAAATGGCATTGGTAAATTTTCTCATCTGTTCCTTTTCTGGGAGATTCAGATGCTATACTGAGGCAGATAAAGTCATTACAATACTGCAATAAAATAGTGAAAAATGAGAAACACACTGCTGAAATGGATTTAATCTGCTGCACTGTTTTAAATGGAAATATATTGTAAGATTATACATTTTGTAAAATAGCAACATAGATATTACTGCTCCCTGGTGAATGATACTAAAATCTCCATTTATTTGGCTGGTGTAGGTATGGCCTTAGGTGTACACCTACAAGTGAATTAAATTTAATTGCTTATTTCCAGTTTCCTCAGAAAGTACTGCCTTTAAGCAAGATGTAAATGCATTTAAATGGGTATGTTCATCTGAAACTCTGTTCAATAAGTAAAGTGTTTCTTCCAATATAGAGAATCCTCTTTGATCCAGGATATTCATGATATTTCACTTAAAAGTACAGGCACAGCATGGTGGAATTGAAAGAGAATATGTTTTGAAGTCAGATGGACATGGGTTTGAATTCCAGCTTTGCTACTTAACAACTGTGTGACAGTAGAATAGTTAGTTAAACTGAAACATAGGGACTTCATTTATAAAAATCAGAAAAATAATATATATCATATAGAATTATCATAATCAAATAGAACAAAATACATGACAAGGCCTAACATAAAGTATGCACTGAAAACATTTATATTTTATCAGGTATAATATTAAAACTTTGTACCAGTTCGATACAGCAGAAATGAAAACAAGGAGGTCTTCCCTAACCCAATAGTTTGTTTTCTGCTTTTTTTGTTTGTTTGTTTTCTTTCTTTTTGAGAAAGAGAGAGAGAGCGCTTCCGTCCACTGGTTCACTGTTCATATGCACACAACAGCCAGAACTGGGTCAGGTTAAAGCCAGGAGCCACAAATATAATCCAGAGCTCACTCCTGGGTGGTAGGAACCCACCCAATTACTTAAATAATCACCACTGCCTCCCAGGTGTGCATTAGCAGGAATAGGAAATTAACAGGCAGAGCCAGGAACAGAAATCAGGTATTCCTCATAGGAGACATGGATGTCTTTACTGATGTCTTTAAAAAAAAAAAAATTATTTTACTTGAAATTCACACACACACACACACACACACACAGAGAGAGAGAGAGAGAGAGAAGGTTCCACCCTCAGGTACATTCCCCAAAAGGTCTCATCCACCGTGGTTGGGCTAGGCCAAAGCCAGGAGTCAGGAGCTTCCTTCAAGTCTCTTAGTGGGTCCAGGGACCCAAACATTAATTCCATCTTCTGCCCCTTTCCCAGGTGCATTACAAGGAGCTGGTTGCAGCAGGGTCTTGAAAGTGCACCCACATGGGTGCTGCAAGCAATGGTTTTACCAGCTACCGGCCTGTTCACTGATGTCTTAACTGTCTAGGCCAAATGCCTGTCCCAGATGCCCGATGTTAAGACATAGGATCATGTTTCAACTTTGGAGAAGAAAATGGGAACCTTACAGGTCAGTTTGCAATAAGAAAACTACTAAAACTGCCAGCTACATAAAACTGTTTTCAGAGTCATGTAATACCATTGATATGAAAATGATGTAAAATGTTAAAAGCAAAACCCACATTCATAAGCAGTTCCTCAAGTTAAATAACTTCACAAAATGGAAGCAAAGGAAAACAAAATACTTCCAGCTGCAATATTCTGAATGTGGGACCCTGTTTCTGATTTCAAACTTTTCAGCCATATGTTCAGAATTCATCTTTTTGTGATGTTGGGAAGTTTTATACAAAAGATCTATAAAAGGCATGAAAATGCAGTCTGCCTAAGATAATTCCTGCACATGCAGTGACCACTCTTAACGCTGACACATCAAAACGCATGTGACCTGGCTTCCTTTATATGGGACAAGTGTTTTAAAACAGGGTTTCCAAGCTGCACTTTAAGGAGATTAAATTCACTACATTTACATTTATTAAGAGAAAGAATGTTTCATTTAAAGCGTTTAGTAATTCTAACGTAAATCCTATATTTATTATTAAAATGTTATTATTACCATTATTATAGATTACCATATGTCATATCTAATACTCTATATTGACTGGCACGTGGCATGCATTAAATAGATAGGCTTTCTTGTATTATTTAATTTTTAACTGCTACAAAACTATGTTAAATATATTATTAATACTTAGCAGATTGCAAAGATTAATTTCACAAAAACCCGGCTTAAATAATAACATGTCCATATACTTAACACCCACCCCAAACAAAAGTCCCTCAGAATATATCTCCGATCTATTAAAATATCTGATTAAAATTTTTTATTAAACTATTTCACAAAAAATTCTAACATGTGAAAATAGTCTTTCACCTTGAAATAAAATAAAGGGGCATGGTGGGGCAGGGGAGCCAAAAGGCACAAAGAGACAGACACAGAGATACTGGAAAAAAACAAAAAAAAAAAACAAAAAAAAACGAGAATGAGAAAGAAGCTAATAATCTAGGCACAATAATCCGAAGTAGAATTTTAAAATATTCAGGAAGACAGAATTTAATAAATAATACTTCTGAAACTATTAAAATAATAAGCTCTGCAAATATTTTGCTTTTTAACATTATATACAGTCCAAGTTCCTTGTGCAGACGGAAGAAATCTGAATGAATACTAAAATACATAATTGGATATCCAAGAAAAGCCACAGATCTAAATTTTATTCCAGGCATACTTAACAACTGTAGAATAATACAAGTATCTCATAATCTGACTGTACTGATACTGAACAACTTTCTGTTTAGAGCTCTGTGGCTAACTCCTACTCCATTATAATTATAACTTTGCAATAAAACTAGGTATATAATAAATCTGCAAGTCTTCCCTGTAGCCTCACAAAGGTGCATGTAAATTGTTGGAGGTCAGCTTTATGGGTTAGTTTACTATCTATCATGGTCATGACTACACATAAAAATTGTCCTGTAGAAAATAAATACGTCTCAGGCAAGGCCTCACTTTTTTCTACGGCATGTTGTTACTGAAATGAAGCTGTGGCTCCAAGTAAGTTTATTAAAATGCATGGGGCAGAGGCTTAGAAAGATACCTCCATGATGTTTACTCTAAACAAATTTCCATATTTGAGTATTCCTGGTCGTTGCTTAGGAGAATAGGGAGTCTCTCTCTTTCATAATTCTCCAATGTGTCTCCACCAAGAAATTTCATGCATCACTATCCCTACTTCAGGTTCAAATTCAGCCTTTTTATAAAAGAAATGGAAGTACACCATACTGTATTTACCACTTACAGTATCACTACAGTACAGAAGGTAGAAAACTATTCCTCAGGCCGGCACTGTGGCATAGCAGGTAAGGCCACTATCTGCAGTGCCGGCATCCCATGTAGCCACTGGTTCGAGACCTGGCTGCTCTACTTCTGATCCAGCTCTCTGCAATGCCCTGGGAAAGCAGCAGAACGTGGCCCAAGTCCTTGGGTGCCTGCACCCCTGTGGGGGACCCTAAGAAGCTCCTGGCTTCTGCCTTCAGATTGGTGCAGCTCTGGCCATTGCAGCCATCTGGGGAGTAAACCAGCAGATGGAAGACCTCTTTCTCTGCCTCTCCTCTCTGTAATACTGACTCCTCTCTGTAATACTGACTTTCAAATAAATAAATAAATATTTTAAAAAAGGAAAAGAAAATATTCCTGCCACAGGCTTATGAAACAAAAGATGCAAGATGCAGAGGAAAATATGAACCCCTTCATTACTTTAGTTCAAAATGTAGCTGTATTTTTAAATCGATCAAGAAAACAGCAGTCATCTTGCAAAGCTACAAAACCTTCTGAAACCAGCAAGTCACAGATGAAGTTCTGAACTTCATGTTGGTGACAGTTTTCAGGATTTCCTGGCCTCTGCAGGACATACATTTATCAACTGAAATAAAATACTAAACTAAGGCAAAGTAAAAAGGTATCTACCTTTCCAAAGAGATGGCAGCATTTCAGCAGCATCCTAAGCATAGCACCTACCACCAAAGGTAAATAAAATCTATTATTTTAGGGTAGGAATATTTCTCCTCTGTTACAGTAAAGAAGGCAGGGAGAGATGAAGCCAGGGTACAATTCATCAGGTGCTCTCTCGGCATTTTAGGAATATAGTTCATTTCGACTTCAAAATAGTCATAGAAAGTAAATACTGTCACACTCATCTTATATATGAGGAGGCAAAGCCTGAAGGAAATTAAATAGCTTTCTGTGGCCATGGTTAGGATTTAATATGAATGTCTGGAGCCAGTGCTGTGGCGTAGTGGGTAAAGTCTCTGCCTGCAGTGCTGGCATCCCATATGGCCGCCAGTTTGAGTCCCGACTGCTCCACTTCCCATCCAGCTTCTGCTATGGCCTGGGAAAGCATTAGAAGATGGCCCAAGACCTTGGGCCCTGGGACCCACCTGGGAGACCCGGAAGAAGCTTTTGGCTCCCGGCTTCAAATCGGCGCAGTTCCAGCTGTTGTGGCCATCTGGGGAGAGAACCAGGGGATGGAAGACCTCTCTCTCTCTCTCTTTCTCTCTTTCTCTCTGCCTCTCCTTCTCTGTGTGCATAATTCTGATTTTCAAAAAATAAATAAATCTTAAAAAAAGATAAAATCAATGTCTACAGATTATACCACACTGTATACCTCCTTACTGAGGGATTCTGAAAACCATTAACAATGTAACATTAGTGTACTTTTTTTTTTTTAACTTTTTTTTTTTTTTAAAGACTTATTTATTTGAGAGGCAGGGTCACAGACAGAGGGAGAGAGAAAGAGAGAGAGAAAAAGAGAGAGAGAGAGCAAAAAGCCAGGAGCTTCTTCCAGGTCTCCCATGTGAATGCAGGGGCCCAAACACTTGGGCCATCTTCTACTGCTTTCCCAGGCAATAGCAGAGAACTGAATCAGAAGAGGAGCAGCTGGGATACAAGCCTGTGTCCATAGGGTATGCCAATGCTGCAGACTGAGGTTTAACCTACTATACCACAGCACCGGCCCCCTTGTCTACTATTTAAATGAACAGTGGATAATTTCTCCATTTCTAAAATTTGCTGTCAACAAAAACCTACACAAAATATCTAAGTTTCAATTAAGCTGTCTTGACTTTCATTGTCTAACAGAGATCCATAATCCATTCTCCATCTGAGAGTTGACATTACCAAAATTGTTTTATACCTTAGTAATCAGATTTAGTGATTTTGACCTAAGCAAAGAAAAAATTGGCAACAAATTCCTTAAAAAAAAAAAACTGAATTACCAATGGCATCACTGGGCCATTCAACATTTTAGTTATAATACTTCCCTTAAAAATTAGATTGTAGTGGTTTTCATTTGTAAAGTTTTTTTGTTTTTTTTTTTTTTGGTTTTTTATTTTTTATTTATTTATTTTTTTAACTTTTATTTAATGAATATAAATTTCCAGTGTACAGCTTATGGATTACAATGGCTTCCCCCTCCCATATGAATGTAAGAGAACAATGTTAGACCTTGAATAAGTGATACACTTAGGAAAAGGACAGGCAGTTTTATGAATGTAAGAGAACAACTGTTAGACCTTGATTAAGTGATACACTTAGGAAAAGGACTGTCAACCAAAAAAACTTTAAAAATCATTACTATGGTAGGAACCCATTATTCAGCCTGGGCAATATGATAACCTCGAGGTAGCTAGAGAAATATCCACAGCTGATACACTGTAGCTCAAGGAAAGTTGTTTTCACTGGAGCAGATTTCTGATTTGACCACTCTGTAATGCCCATTTTATTGGATTCATTCCTAAACTCCACCACTGGTTGCAAAAGGGAGCCTTGGCCGTATCATTCTTCTTTTCTGACACCCATTCTTCCCTGACAGCCCCCATGTTTTGAGACGAGTCTCCCTAGCACTAATCATGCTGATGGTATGTGATCATCTGGCTATCTTGCTCTGTGTTCACAACCAAAAACAGTACTTAGAGCCAACAATGTGTCTTATGTTCATAAACCTGTCTTTTGAACCATCTCAAGGAATTTCATTGTTTTTAACATGGACAGAGACCCCATTATCTTCTTAACAGAAATGTGTTTTCTTTTTCTAAACACTATGAAAAGGCTGCTGGCCTTCAACTTGAGGAGTATAGCATAAAGAAAAAAAAACATAGTAAGATAAGACTCTACAGTAAACCATGAAACACAGAAAAGGGATGGGAGGGAGAGAGGAAACTCGGCAAAGAACATCAAGGTTTACTTATAAATGACTGTCTTCTTCTAAGAAAATCAGAAATATCTTCCAAATAATGAGTACCCCGAGACTAAAGAAAATTGGTGGTGTGGAGAAAATTAACATAAATATTAAAATAGTCCACATTCATTATTAAATATTAAAATTAAAATTGGCAATATTTCCCAAATGACCTGGTATCTTGAAAAATCAGGCTACATTTTATTCTTTTAGACTTACGGCTAAATAACACATAATTTATTCAAGGTCTATTAGTATGTAAGAATTTTGTTTAATATATCATGTGATTTCAAATGGCATCTTTGTTTTAACATAAACCAGGGCTCATTCAAACTCTGAAATGTTTCTTAATTGTGTGGTATTCACAGGTCTCTCTCAAGAACTGCTGCTTATGCAGACAAGTTCTCAACTCTAATTAAAATACTCATAAAATTGTGTGCACAGCCCTGTCATATAAAAATAATGAATAACTGATAAGATCAAACTTCTAATTCTAAAAACAGTCAAAAAGGTTAAAAATATTATAATGTAGTCACTTTTGAACATAGAAGTCCATGAACATAAACCTCCAGCATCTTATGTAATGTATTTACCAATGCCTCTAATCAGAAAGCAGACAGAGCTCAATCCTCCCTCCTGGGCTGAGTCTCGAGTAAGCAGGGAGGCTGTAATACAGACACCAGAATTTTCAGAGAACCTCACAGTCCTTGTAGGCCTGAGACTGACTTTATAATTTCTTTGAAATGCTGCAAAGCAGCCCAGAAAAATCAAAGCAAAGGATTACTATTCAGAGAATCCAAACTGTAGCCTCTAACACAAAGGTCAGTTTGATTCCAAAGCAAACAAAATACTCAATTTATGTGATGAAGTACATGTTGAAATCCTGTTTATTATATGCAGTATAGGAGTAGAATCTCTGCTGATATCCGGATTTAACAGTGGCTGTCGCTGTTCTCATTTAGTTTGCTCATCGACTCCTAAGAGATGAGCATCAAATAGGACTGCCTCTAGCAGCACGCATTAATAAAAGTAAAAACCACAACCGTGGTTCTTTATGTATGCCACACAGAAACACAGGGTTACTTGGGAAACAGACTGCCTTTACTTTATGAATTACGAAGCTTCCATGGAAATCTGGATCATAACATAAAGTAGTTATTTATTTAATGGGCAGGAGTCCAATGGCAAAACCACTTGGAATTTCTAGTCTATTTTTTTTCCCAATGATATGCCTTCATATCTTTGATTCAGAACCTTATTTGAACATTGTAGGGAAAATTAAGCAGTGTCTTAGGAGATGTTCCATGTAATAGGAGAATGCCATTTTACGATGTCAATGTGATTAGTCTGAAAACTTGCTGTTACTATAGACACATCTTTCTCTAGTCATTTGGATGAAGGCAAACTTCTGGCTCCCTCCAATCTGCTCTCCACACAACAGCCAGAGCCATCATTTGCAAATTGTAAATATCATCCTCTCCTCCAGCCAGCACCCCTGCTCCAAAGAATGCAATGTATTCTCATTGCTTTTAAGTCAAAGACAAAAAAAAAAAAAAAAAGAAACTTTTTTTTTTAAATGGTCTGATCTTTACCTTGTTTCTTTGTTCTCTTTGAGCCATACACATTTTCACCTAGCCTCTACAAAGAACCAGGAACAATGCCATGTTTCTTCTTCATTATATTAATATTCATCTCCATCTCTTTTTTTAAAAAAATATTTATTTGAAAGGCAAGGTTACAGAGAGAGAGAGAGAGAGAATCTTCCATCCACTTGCTCACTTCGAATGGCTGCGATGGCTGGAGCTGGGCCAATCCATGGTCAGGAGCTATGAGCTTCTTCCAGGTCTCCCACATGAGTATAAGGGTCCAAGCACATGGGCCATCCTCCACTGCCTTCCCAGGCACACTAGCAGGGAGCTAGATCAGAAGTGGAGTAGCCAGGATTCAAACCAATGCCCCTATGGGATGCCACAGTGCCAGCCCCCATCTCCCTCTGTTTTAATTAACCCTTCTCACCCGTAAGCCATTACCTCAGAGAAAGGTTCATTGTGTTACAGAACTTACCTTCTAGTTAGAGAGGAAGGCAAAAGCAGAGAAATAAGTTGAGAGGGAGATGTAGACAGAAGGGGAGAAAGGAGAGAAGGGGAGAGGAAGCAGTGGGAATGAAAAAAGGAAGGGTGGAGGGAAAGGATGAGGGTGGGAAGGAGAGCAAAGAGGGTTGAGAGAGTGATACTATGGAGTGGTCTATAGGGTTAGTATTCAGGTTTCTCAGTTCTGTCATTTTATATAAATTGGAGGATAACCACTTCAACTTCCAAACTCTCCACAAATACCATATACGTTTTCTTTATATAGAACTTTCCAAAGGGCCAGTTCTGTGGTTTAGCCAGTAAAGCAGCTGCCTGCAGTGCCAGCATCCCATAAGGGTGCCAGCTTGAGTCCGAGCTGCTCCACTTCTAATCCAGCTCCCTGCTAATGTGCCTTGGAAAGCAGTGGAAAATAGCCTAGGTTCTTGGGACCCTGCACCCATGTGGAAGACCCATATAAACCACAGGAATTTGTCAGGGTGGTTCTATAATTGTTTTATCCCACAAATTTTGCACAAATAATTATGTATGCAGTTAAGCCTTCTCCCTCCCCATTAACATCAAGGGAAATATTATTACCGTGAATGAACAATCTCAATATTTCTATCAGTTTTTAAAAACCGGTATCAGGGAATTCTCTTAGAAGAACTAAAAATTATGTCATAATTCTAGACCATTAAAATTCAAAAAGTAACAAAACTTAAATTTGTCAGTTTGATTAAATATGTTTTTCTATATTACTGCTTTTCTTGGTGAAAACAAATGATTTCTATAAGTGACTCAATCCTGACAAAATAACTAGAGATATCAGAAAATTGGTTTCTTAAAAATTGATATGCTGGGGCAGGTACTGTGGCAGAGGGATAAGCCACTACCTGCAGCACAAGCATCCCATATCATATAGGCACCTGTTTGATGCCCTACTGCTCCAGTTCTGATCTAGTGCCCTGTTAATGTGCCTGGGAAAGCAGCAGAGGGTGGCCCAAATGCTTGGGCTCCTATACCCATGTGGGAGACCTGGAAGAAGCTCCTGGCTTTGGCTGGCCCAGCCATGGCAATTGTGGCCATTTGTGGAGTGAACCAGCAGAGGGAAAACCTCTCTCTATCTCTCCCTCTCTTTCTCTGTAACTCTGCCTTTAAAATAAAAAATAAAAATCTTTAAAAAATAAAAAAAATTGATGTTATAGAATTACATTAAAATATAAATAAGGTATACATTATGTAAATATTTTTTCTTCATATTCACATTATAGAGAATATAAATTGGATTTTGAAATGTCAATATAAATAGTCATTGATTTGTATATTTAAGAAGCCCTAATTCGATATGAATGGTATCCAAAAAAGAAGAGGAGACTAGGACACAGACACTCACAGAAGATAATGTGCACTGGAGGAAAATTGTCATAGTCACCCACAAGCCAATGAGAGCGGCCTCAGAATAAACTAACCTGCCAATACCTTGATCTTTGACTTGAGCCTCCAAAACCATGAGAAAATAAATTACTAGCGTTTAAGCTATTTTGTGGCAATTGTCTCGGTGGCCCCTAGAAAATCAATACATCTTTCCTTTTAAGATTTTTTTTTAATTTATTTACTGGAAAAACAGAGTTATGGAGAGAGGGAAAGACAGAGATCTTCCATCTGCTGGTTCACTCCCCAAATGGCTGTGGCTGGGACTGGACCATGCTGAAGGCAGAAGCCTGGAACTCCATCAGGGTCTCCCACATGGATATCAGGGACCCGTGTATTTAGGAAGAGAAAAAGAGAAACCTCTTCCATCTACTGCTTTCCCAGATGCATTAGCTGGGAGCTGGATCAAAAGTGGAGCAGCTGAGTCTCGAACCAGTGCTCACAGGGAGGCTGGCATCACAGGCCCTGTCTTAACCCACTGTGCCATGCCACAAAGCCAGCCCTACATCTTGACTTGTTAATCAGGTTTTTGAAAAGTCTTACAGCCCACTGAGGGAGAAAAATAAAAGATTATGCAATGTGTTTTTTAAAGACATGTAGAGTCTTGCAATTACTGGCCTAAAGTCCTGGAATGAAAAGAGGTATGTCCCAGTCTCATGGGATACTGTACCCAGATATACAATACCGTGACATAAGACAGTTTGATTTTTCTCCATTTCCTGCTATATCTCCACAATGTTAGGATGAAAACTTCCCGATGTTGTACCAGTATTCCTCCATATAACTCACTCTATATTATCCATTCTCTGCTCCTAGTTGGTGTCAGGAAAATTAAAACTCCCAACTATTCCTTCTTTCATCCTAATATAGCAGAAGCAAAATAGGCCCAACTGGTAAAAATACTAACATTCGTGCCTGCTCTTAAAAAGACTTAAATGCTTTTATCTCTTGGTTCTTTCCTCTCTTTTTATCTAGGCCTACTAAACAACTACTGGCCCTTCAGAGGTCTGCAGAACTATAACCTCATTAGGGGGACCCTCCTCTAACTTTCCAAGAAGGTCAAGCCCTCTTGTTACACTTACATAACGTTATAAAGTTCTGCAAGTTTACCTCACAGGCCTATCAGTTTGTTAGAATGCAGACTCTCAGGACCCTCCCCAGAAACTTCCTCATCCTGTGTTTTACCTACTAGCTTATATTCCAACTTCTCTTCTGCAGAGACTTCGAGAACAACGACCAGGATCCTATCTAACTTTGTAAGTACAATACAGAGATTAAAATCCTGGCGCCTAGTGAATACTGAGTAACTATCTGCCAAAACTACAAAACTAGAAAATAAGGGAGTTGGATTATCTGCTTTTAAAAATTCTTCACAGGGGCCAGTGCTGTGGCATAGTAGGCTGAGCCCCCACTTGCAGTGCCAACATCCAATATGGGCCCTGGTTCATGTCCAGGTTGCCCCTCTTCTGATCCAGCTTCTGCATGTGGCCTGGGAGAGCACTGGAGGATGGCCTAAGTGCTTGGGCCCTTGCACCTGCGTGGGAGGCCCAGAAGAAGCTCCTGGCTCTTGGTTTCAGATTGGCTCTGCGGTTGAGGCCATTTGGGGAGAGAACCAGTAGATGGAAGAGGTTTCTCTTTGTCTCTTCTTTTATCTGTCTGTAACTCCACCTCTCAAACAAATAAATAAAATACTAAAAAAACAAACAAACAAAAAAACTTCATAGCTCTAAGATTCTATAAAGACTTAGTATTAACTCTCTCTCTCTCTCTCTTTTTTTTTTTTTTTTTTTTTTTGACAGGCAGAGTGGATAGTGAGAGAGAGATAGAGAGACAGAGAGAAAGGTCTTCCTTTTGCTGTTGGTTCACCCTCCAATGGCCGCCACGGCTGTCACGCTGCGGCCAGCACACCGCGCTGATCCGAAGCCAGGAGCCAGGTGTTTCTCCTGGTCTCCCATGGGGTGCGGGGCCCAAACACTTGGGCCATCCTCCACTGCACTCCCAGGCCATAGCAGAGAGCTGGCCTGGAAGAGGGACAACCGGGACAGAATCTGGTGCCCCGACCAGGACTAGAACCTGGTGTGCAGAATCTGGTGTGCCTGCACCGCAGGCAGAGGATTAGCCTATTGAGCAGCGGTGCTGGCCTTAGTATTAACTCTTAACATCAGATGCCACACATTCTTCATGATCTAATTCAGGTCATATCTTCCTAAGATGTGATCAGTTACAGCCCTTCAAAGGGTCCTGAGACTGTAATTCTAACTAGCTCCCAGTTGATGTTGAGGCATGTCAAATAGCAAGCTCTAAATATCCAGTACACATCCAAAAACCAGTTCTGGCTCCCTAAAACACCAACCTTAAAAGCTTCTAATATTTTAAAAGTAAGGAAGGGCATGGCAAGAAGGCCATTTTACCGGCATCTGCTCTAGGTTGGACTCCCCCCACCTTTAATATGATGTAACCATTGGCTCACATCTAATTTGTACGTCTCAGTGTAGACCTTAAAAAAATAACTCTGCCCTGTTCTGATCTGCCCATTTGTTTGTACTCATGCAGACATTCTCAGCACCCAATTTTTGAATGTGAAAACAAGAGGACTTTGCTCTTTGTTCATGTGTCTTTCAAATTTATGCTTCTAGACTGAAGGATGACAGTCCTCCTCCCCCAGCAAGTTGGCAGGTAGTCATTGCAAGAGTAGTAGCTTTGTTGAAGTTTTAATAAAAACCCTTGACAGTGCACACATTGAACAAGAAGAATACACTTCCAAAAAGATGGAATGATTGCATCCTCTGAATCATCCCTTGTCACTAAACCAAAAAAAAAAATATATCCCTTGTGGGGGATTTTGAGGTCTGTCTGAATTAGGGAAAGAAATGCTGATTTTAGTTTCTTAATTTATATTGCTTTCTATGTCAAGATACTTTTTATGCAATTTACAAGTAGTTATTCATCTAAGCCTAATAAAAACCCTATGAAATGCAAACTGTTATCAGTAATATAAGATGAAGAAATTGAGACACCTGTACAAGATCTCACACCTGGTAGATGGAGGCAACTTACCATATGAAGGGCAGGATGGGGCCCACATTACAATGATAGGAAAAACAGATGTCCATATACAAATTTACATGTTCTTTCCATGCGCCCCAATGAGTTGTAGCTAAACTAGACAATTAATCTTATTCATGATCTTATGAATTAAGAATGTATGTATCACTATCCTTGTTTCCACAGTTACTTGAAACTCCTAAACACACATCTTGTTTTCCACTGCAACACTAGTTGCAAAACTAGTTTCACCCAACTAGTTGCTTCTTTGGAACTGATTTTCTTATTTTAATTTATCTCATTGTTGATTATTATTATTGCATTTAAAGAGACTCAATATTAAAATCAAAATATCAATATAAACCATGGAAATAAACAATTCTGGACAGGTAGTTCCTGGGCTTAGTAGGAAAAAAATCAATTCTTTTAAACATGAAAAACCAACTGAACATGAAGATCAAATCTGTTCACCTCGCATTTGAACATTTATCCGTGTCTAGCCATTTTCCTACATTTCCTTCACACTAGAAAGCAGCATGTAGTGGTGTGAATAAATCCATATTTTCATCTTATGTTCCTATTTTTTCTCAGGTTGGATGGTTTTAGCATGTGCAAGAAGCTTCAGTTATCATTAAATGTAAAATGTAAAATTCTGTAAGAATTAAGTATGTATAGTATTTTGAATGTTTTAAAGAAGAAAGGCCAATTGGATATGGGTAAAGTGGTAATCAAAAGAAACAAGAATTTATCTTTCTAAAAGGTAAAATGTCAATTCAGTTCACTGCGGTTAAGAATTCTAAATTTGAAAAAAAATAGCATTCTCATCTCTATTTTCTGTAAACACTGAATGAGTTAATTTATCAAGAAATATGTGAGAGTTATTAAAACAGAGTTCATGGGGCCAGCGCTGTGGTGTAGCGGGTAAAACCGCTGACTGCAGTGCCCACATCCCATATGCACGCCAGTTCGAGACCCCGCTGCTCCACTTCCCATCCAGCTCTCTGCTATGGCCTGGGAAAGCAGTAGAAGATGGCCCAAATCCTCGGGCCCCTGCACCTGCATGGGTGACCCAGAAGATGCTCCTGACTCCTGGCTTCGGAATGGCACAGCTCCAGCCATTGCAGCCATCTGGGGAGTGAAACAGTGGATGGAAGACCTCTCTCTTACTCTCTGCCTCCGCCTCTCTGTTACTATGCCCTTAAAATAAATAAATAAGTCTTAAAAAATATTTAAAAAGAAAACCAGATTTCACATCATTCATTTCACAGGGATTTACTGAGCATTTATCAGACTTTTTTGGCTGACAAAAGTATGTAAACATATTATAATAACATCAGAAATTAAGTCATTCAAATTCTGGTCTTGATTATTTCAAGTGTTGCTTTAAGTAAACTGCTATGCTTCTGAACTATTGTTCAGGATAACCATCTTAAAAGCTCTTAACCGGGCACTTCACCATGAAAGTCACCATAAAGTCTGTCCTTTGGACAACTGGGGCATGTGGTTTATTTGACACATCTACAACAACTCAGAGACATTACATTCTATATGCCATGCCTATTTTTATTAAAATTACAAAATCAATTTAATCTCAAAGGAGACATGGAAATCCTATCACCTAACTGCCTAATACTCTATATTTGAAAATTGAGTTATACAATCCTTATTCCTATTGATCTAACATTGACCAAGTCACCACTCTCGTTTTTACACATGGAACATGAAACCTGGAGGGCAAAAACATCTCCTGTCAAACAGCTAACTAATCCTAAATAAGCATATTATTTTTATAAAACATTAGCATTCATTACATATGCATCTGGTATAAAATAACAATATGTGAATCAAATTGTTAATTTTTTCTAAACACATTCACACTCAAGGAAACTTCATAAAGCTTATTTCTCTCAAAGTTTGTAGACTTAAGCAATTTAAAAGTAACGGTATTTATGGCAACACAAAAATACTACTACTACTACAAATAAGGGCTTTATGCATCATAAATAGCAGACACGCTCCTAAAGAAATGAAAGATGAGACTCACAGCAAATTCTAACGAGGGTCTGTGTATGTTTCAGTTTGAGTGAGGTACATAGGAAAAAAAAAAAGAATCACAAACAGGTTTTAATGACACTGCAGAGCTTTACAAATGGGTAAATTTGGTGTCAGTTGCTGTAGCAGGTTGTGATTGAAAATTTTCCTGTGGAAGAAGAAATGTCACAGTATTTTGATAAGCGTGAGATGAACTTTTTTTTCCCCTTGTGCCATCAGCAAGACGCAAAGAACAAAATGCATCATTTATAACCTACAGCTCGACCATTATCTCCTGGTGAGACACTTGTTTTAAACACACAGGACCTTTTTTCTCCCTCTACAAAGTCTAGAGCTCTCTGCGAGGCTCCTTCTCCTTTAGAGTCATGAAAGAAAGTTGACACTTGTGCAGTCAAAGTTTCTAGGCAACCACAGAAGGGCACTCATGCACCCTCCAGGTCACTGCCAGTTCTGAAGTACAGAGGAAGCAGACACACAGCATATGTCTCTTTGATCACAGATATCATCTAAAACTGATGTGGAGAGAAAATCCTGTTCTGCACCAAAGGATTTAGAGACACTTTTTCTGACTTCACCCACTGAGTAAAGAAAGGGTTCCTTGCTCAAATTATTGCTATGAATACTTCTTGATGTTAAAAATTGAATAGCGTATGTGTGTGACACACCTAAGAATACTGCTTTTGTTATCAACGCCAGGAAAAATTAGATAAAGTAAAACAGATTAAAAAAAGGGTAAGTATAGTTTAGGCATCTTTCACTTATTTATTCATTTACTCTGCAAATGTTGATTATGCAACTACTTTGGACACAGAAGATACCACTAAGAATGAAAGTCTTTGTGCTTTTATAGAATGTATAGTTGTAAGTACCAACAATTAAGATGGTCTTAGCCAACTAAGAGAAACCTACATGTTACACAGTATTTAATCTATCTTAGTAAACTTTCCAGCACTTAAATCCTTGCAGCTCCCTAATGCTTCTCAATTATATACCACAACCAATTTCCTGTACCTTTTAAATTTCAATAGAATTAATATGTAACCTGTACCTGGTTGGAAACAATGGGTATTTTCACATCGTGCTTTGACACTGGCAGTAACTCCAAGTATAGCTCTAAATTGGTAAAACAGATTCAAAAAGACTTGCTCAGGAAGAACCTGCAGAAAGGCCAGAACTAGGACATGGACAGTAACACATGACTCATGTACTTCCTCTGCAACACAGCTGCTACTTTCTCCTGATTGCTTTTGACCATGAGGGTCTAAACACCATTACTCCAAGTTGATGTCAAAGCTATATACACAATATACATGCCAAAATAATTTGCTAATGAGTCAATTTGTTGATTACCTCTTCTACCTAACAAATCAATTAAATCTCTGTGTTATTTTAGCATCACAGCACCTGTAGGGTCAGCATCTGCAGAGAATTTTACCAGCATAGTAGTGACCATCACTGAAGAGGAAGCAGGGGAGCAGTAATTGTCTGATGCAACAGAGCAGAGAAGAAATTACTCTTTCCGAGGATTTATTTCAAAGCTGTGGATGCTGTAATTCTTGGTGTCTAAAAAGGCATAACCTTAGTATCACTCCTGGTTGGACCACTGCATGCTGTGGAGCCCAGAACTGGTGACAAGGGGAGGGGGACATAAAAGTCAGACAAGCAGAAGTGGCTGCAGAATGCCATGACAATGCAGAAGACAAGCAAGAGGTCTGGAAATAGTGTATGATTTGTACATAAGATCTACTTTCGTACCTTTCCCAACAGATGCCAAATAACACAAAGCTCATATTCCCTGGGGCAAATGTACAAAGGGAGAGTCTCACACAATTTGGATGTAGAAGAATTACAAGTTTCCTTTCCAGTGTTTGAAAAAACTTAACAGATAATCCTTCCAGGAACACTACCTATATTTGTTGAACATTTATTATGTGCAAACTACTGTGCTGAGAATTTTCATTTTATCGTCTCAAATAAAAAAAAAAAGGTCTACAAAAGAGGTAATTGTCAGCCCATTTTACATTTAAACAACTGAATCAAAGTAATTTGCTCAAATTCAGAGCTAGGACTGGAATAAGACACAGACCTAGCATTTCAACTCACTGCTATCGTTCATTATGTTACAGTATTTCTACTCATAAAATTTACTGAATGTCTAATGTAAGGCTGCCACTGAGCTCCGCAAAAAGGCAGGAAACCTTCAGGGTTAAGAGGATAGGTTTCTATCCATGCAAAAATATTCAACCTCTAAATGTGCAGAGCCAATTAGAGCACATGACAGTCATAATTTTAAAGTGAAACAACAATATCTGAACTCAATACATGAACACATTTTCAATACCCTTTCTTAACAAGAGTATACAGACTTGAACTCTGCTAATATATATATATATATACATATATATGTAAATATATATGTATACTGTTTTTGTTCTAATTTTGAAGGATATTATTATGTTCCAAGGAGAAAACAGCATTTGGTTGCATTATGTGTAACAACTCAAAAGATGATATTTTCTTGAACAATGTTCCTTATTTTTCCCTTTAAATGTTTATATAAATCATATAAAAATCACCCAAATCACCCAAAATATACTTTTGACAAGTAGAACTTTCCTTTCAACCCTCTCTTATTCCACTTCTCTCACCAGAGACCAGAACTACATACAATTCAAGATTTCATTTTATTTATTTCCAAACAGCAAACCAATTGACCACATTGCGTTTATTAAACATCTCTTCCTAATTCATTATTTTCATATGGATTTATCAAACACTAAATACTTACATATGCAAAATTGCTGTCTGCATATATCCTATGGCACTCTCTCATTTTTTAACTTTTATTTAATAAATATAAATTTCCAAAGTACAACTTTTGAATTATAGCAGCTTTTTCCCCCCATAACCACCCTCCCACGTGCAACCATGCCATCTCTCACTCCCTCTCCCATCCCATTCTTCATCAAGATTCATTTTCAATTATCTTTATACATAGATCAATTTAGTATATACTAAGTAAAGATTTCAACAGTTTGCACCACATAGAAACACAAAGTATAAAGTACTGTTTGAGTACTAGTTATACCGCTAATTCACATAGTACAACACATTAAGGACAGAGATCCTACATAGGGAGTAAGTGCACAGTAACTCCTGTTGTTGATTTAACAAATGACAATCTTATTTATGACATCAGTAATCACCCAAGGCTCTTCTCATGAGCTTCCAAGGCTATGGAAGCCTCTTGTGTTTACCAACTTCAATCTTATTTAGACAAGGCCATAGTCGAAGTGGAAGTTCTCTCCTCCCTTCAGAGAAAGGTGCCTCCTTCTTTGAGGGCCCGTTATTTCTGCTGGGATCTCACTCACAGAGATCTTTCATTTAGTTTTTTTTTTGTTGTTGTTGTTGTTGTTGTTTTTTTTTCCCCTTTGGCCACAGTGTCTTGGCTTTCCATGCCTATAATACTCTCATGGGCTCTTCAGCTAGATCCGAATGCCTTAAGGGCTGATTCTGAGGCCAGAGTGCTGTTTAGGATATCTGCCATTCTATGAGTCTGCTGTGTATCCTGCTTCCCATGTTGGATTATTCTCTCCTTTTTAATTCTACCAGTATTAGCAGACACTGGTCTTGTTTATGTGATCCTTTTGACACTTAATCCTATCATTATGATCAATTATGAACTGAAACTGATCTCTTTGACTAGTGAGATGGCATTGGTACATGCCACCTTGATGGGATTGAATTGGAATCCCCTGGCACGTTTCTAACTCTACCATTAGTGGTAAGTCCAAGTGTCTCTTATTGGTTTTTCAAGCACTAATATCATATATCATAGTGAATTACTCTGTTTACATATAATATCTGTAAGATTGACAGGTCTTCCTCATTTCTTTGTTAGTTATGTCTTAAAAAATTATTTATTTGAAAGGCAGAGTTAGAGATAGACAGGAACAGCCAGAGACAGAGACTGAGAAAGAAATAGAGAGAGAGATCAATCTTTCATTCACTGGTTCACTCCCAATGTGGCAGCAACTTCTAGGGCTGACCAGATAGAATCCAGAATCCAGGAGTCAGAAGCTTCATCTGAGTCTCCTATATGGGTTCAGCGACCCAAGAATGTGGGCCATCTTCAGCTGCTTTCCCAGGCACAGTATTAGGGTTCTAGACTGGAAGTGGAGCAGCTGGGACTCAAACTAGCACCCATGTGGGATGCCAGCATCACAGGAAGTGATGGCCAGACACTAAAAGGTCCATATTTAACTTTTATTGTTTTGCAATGGTTATTATTACACTTTTAAGTTCAATATTCTTCTATTATGTTCTAGTAATTCAGTGACTTATAGGTAGTTTAGATAAACTTATTTTTTAATTTAAAAGACAGAGATACACCTCACATATGCTGGTTCACTCACCAAATGCTCATGACCATTAATGGTGGACCTTGTCAAAGCCAATAGTCAAGAACTCAGTTGAGGTCTCCTTCATAGGTGGCAGAGACCCAACTACTTTAACCATCACCTGCTACCTCCCAGAATCTGCATTAGCAGAAGAGGAATCAGAAGCCAAACCAGGGGCTGGCGCTATGGCATAGTGGGTTAATCCCCCACCTGCAATGCCAGCATCTCATATGAGTGACGGTTCAAGACCGACTGCTCCACTTCCGATCCAGCACTCTGCTATGACCTGAGAAAGCAGTATAAGATGGCCCAATTCCCTGGGCCCCTGCACCTAATGGAAGAACCAGGAGAAGATCCTGGCTCCTGGCTTTGGATGGGCGCAGCTCTGGCCTTTGCGGCCAGCTGGGGAGTGAACCAGCAGATGGAAGACCTCTCTCTCTGACTCTCCTTCTCTGTGTAACTCTGACTTTCAAATCAATAAATAAATCCTTAAAAAAGTTCCTCTTATCTAGGAGGTTCCCTAAAATGCTCTTATCTTTTAGTTTTTTCCCCCGAATATATTTATAACTGCATTTTTTTTTATTTTGGCTTTCATAAATCTAATTTTATTTACTTTCAATTTTCTATAAATTACTCAAAAGTTTCTCAGTTTATGAGTGACCCTATTTCCCAGTCTATTTTGAGTGTGTGTGTGTGTGTGTGAGAGAGAGAGAGAGAGAGAGCGAGAGAGAGACTTGTGAACAAATATGCTAAGTCCAGCAATATGAATCTTAGCTAAGTAACATTTTTAACATTTATATAAATTGCTCATGATCATCTTGACATGGTAATTTCCTGAACTACTTCAGCTGGCATTCGAAGTCTTTAGTAATATCTTACATATCTCTACTATCAGCTTATTTCAATACTTAAGGCCTAGCCATCCTCTTTGGTTTTCCACTCTAAAATTACCCATAACTCTTTTCTCAGGTTGCTATATAAACTTGGTAACTTCCTCCATATAGTATGCTATTTCCCTATCAAATACCCATACTCCAAGTCCACTTCCGAAACTACCTATCCAAAAAATTAAAAAAAAATAAGAAGCCTCCCCACATCCCTCTGAACTAGAAATAATCTCCACTTCAATAGTCTATTGGAACACTTTGTTCTTCTACGACAATATCATGATGTTGCATATTTGAGAGGGTGCATAACACTAGAAAGGCTGATGTCTAATCACATACATAATGCTGTCTTGGTCCTTTTATATACTGCATTTTGCAAATCAATTTAAATGTCTTCTAAGGGAAATCTTTCTACCTTTCTTATTGTTGGTATTAGAATAGGAAATGAACTTCATTTTACTGTAAAATATTTGCTTAAAATCATGTCCTAATACTTTGCATGCATTCAGCACTTGATTTATCTTTTTAAAAAGATTTATTTCTTTTCCTGAAAGGCAGAGCAAGTGAGTGAGAAAGAGAGATAACAGTCTATCTATCTTCCATCCACTGGTTCACTCTCCAGTTGGCTGCAACAGTTGGAATTAGGCCAACCTGAAGCTTGAAGCCACAATCCAGGGACTCCACTCAAGTCTCCAATTTGGTGGCAAGAACCCAAGTACTTGGACCATCTCCCACTGCCTTCCTACAAGAGTTATCAGGAAGCTGGATCAGAAGTTGACTCAAACTAGCAGTTTGATAAGGGATGTCAACATCTCAAGCTGTAGATAATCCCACTGTGCCATGCCAGTCCACATATTTATTTATCTTTTGATTCTTCCTCCTCATTTGAATAGTTATCTTGTTAATGATCTATTTCTTTCATTATAGCTTCTTCTGCAATAGAAATCATAGTATAAAAATCAGTATTTTAATTAGACAATGAGAGTTGGAAACCAGATTATTTTAGGACAACATCAAGTTATTTTTCCTATAGTCAATCCAATAGTAAAGATGCTTCACAGTTTTATATATATATATATATATATATATATATATATATATACTTACCATAAAACAATAGATTAATCAAAATATACAAAACCACATCAAAACATTCCTGAGCAAACTCTGAAGAATACATAGAAGGAAACCAAAATACAGATCATAAAAAGTAATGTCAACACAATTAAGGCCATCAATAAGAAACCCAAGGAACTCAAATCATATACTCAAGTTTTCGTATGCTGTGTGCTTCCTTTATTATGTATTTGAGCTCCAAATTTCAATTCCATTCTAACTGAAATATAATTCAAAAAATCTGCATTATGCCAATTTGTTCCCTAATGTATTAACTGTGTTATCTCTAACATGTGCTCTATAATACATACTGGAGGCAAACACATATGTGGACATAATCACAACAGTGACACTGAAAAGAATCTTAAACTCTTGAAAAAACTAAGCTTTTGGAGAATACCCTAGGACTATCTCACTTTTCCTTTTCCAAGGAACAAGATTATTTCTCATTATTTTCAAATAATTTGAAAATCTATCTTCAACTCACATTTATTGAACCAAAAATTTTGTACTCAGTAGCTAATTTAATACTCATAATAATCTGATAACAAAATTCCATGTATGATTTTCCTACTCACACACCAACTATACACCATAGGATAAGAGCTTCAACACATGGACTGCTTTACTGGGCTTGAGCCTCATGTTGGCCATTTACTACCTATGTAACATTAGAAAAATTACTGAATCTTGTTTATCCTTAGTTTCTTCAACTCTAAAATGGGGATGAAAATTGCATCTACCCTATGAGGTTGTTAAGAGGATTAAATTATTTATATCTGCTTTTTCTTTGTGTATAATGGTGTGTGGTGCTTTTAAGTATTTAATAAATAGCAGCTATGTTCAATCTGTCTTCAATCCTATAGAATTGCACTTAACCAGCAAATTTAATCTCAAAACATTTCTTTCCATTTATTATTTTTCCTTAGCATCTTTATAAGTCTTCAAGATTGTCATGAGTTCTATCACAAAGCAGTCTATAACTTTGCTTAAAATTGTGGTCATTTTCAATCTTAAAATAACCAGCAGGGTCCATGCTCCTAAATGTACAAATGAAACACAGCTTGGGGAGGCTGCATTTTCTTGCTGGTTTAGCACATATTTTTAAAAGTATGTATTGTTCAACGGAGCTTTTCATATTTTTGTTAACAACAATTACAAAGCGTTTGTTGCCACTGAAAACACCTCTTTTAGCCCAGCCTCTCTTATTTTTCTTCTCTGCTTATAGCAGTTATGTGGTTGTAATAACACAAAGAAATCTGCATGATTCCAGTGCATGACTCATTTCCAGCAAATCAACACACACACATTCTCAATTTTTCATGCATGAGAGATGTGTAAAACTATAGAAATGTTTGGACATTTGAGAAGTCTAAGTCAACAGACAGTAAGTGTTTTACCAAATCTACAAGTGAAATGAAACTTTAATTTGAATAAATAAACTGTGCCATGGGAGATGAGTTGCTATCCATCTGAACTACAAAGATGAAGTATACTTGTATCTATATTAATAGATCCACAAGCACAAGGAAATAACACCAGAGGATCCTGTATGAACATGCTGATGATTCACAGGAGTGTAGGCATGACTGCAACTGTAAACACAGATGCAAAGGGTGACAAATATACGAGTTTATGAGCGAAAATTGTGGTCTGCCTCTCTTCAAAGATGGCATTTATTTTTCCAAATTCTTGGGTAGTTACAAAAGAGTCTTCTATGAGATGACAATGTTATCATTGTTCAGAGTGCCTTTGACTAAATTGAGACAAAGTCAATTCAGTCCCAAAATTTTCAGGGAAAGATATTTTGCTCATTATTTTGCTATTATCCATGTTATGGCAATAGAACAAATATTGGCTAATTCTAAAAGAAGGCCAAGAATGATCAAGGTTATAAAGAATGGTTGTTTGCTTAGAGAGTAGATCTTAAGTGTTCTTATCACACGTAAAATTCTAACTATGGAAGCAGATGGATGTTAATTAGTATTCTTTGGGTAATTCTTTCAGAATGTATATGTATGCATGTATATCACTATTTTGTACTTCTTAAAAATATCCAGTTTTTATTTGTCAATTAGACCTCAATAAAGTATGTGGGTGGGAGGTAAGGTAGAAAAGTTGTGGTTTTTTTTATTTATTTATATATAATCAAGTTGTTGGGAAAGGTTTTTGTTTTTGTTTTTGTTTTTGTTTTTTCAAATAGCAAAATGTATCCTGATTATGTTTGGCACAAGAACCCTATTGCCAAATAATTCACTCACTGAAACTAATGGTCTTGTTTAAAACTTTATTTTTTTTAAGAATCAACAAATGCTGCATTTGCCAAGGTTGATAATAATAATAAACCTGATTTTGATTTATCACAAAATCAAAATGTACTTAAATCTCTGATTTGATTATACCCTAGATTCTTTGTTCTGAAGTATATTACTGAAATGTACTGAGTTGTCTCACAAAACCTTTTTGAAAATCAAAATGAAAAGATGTCAACAAATAACAATAGCTCTTCAGGCAATGGACTGAGGATCTTGTTATTTTTAAGATCCCATAGAGAGAATAATAGTATGGTCTGAACAAGAGGTCTAGAAATAATAGAACATGGGTTTGCCTCCTTACCTTGCCACTTTCTGATCTGGGGACCTCTTTTTCTGTTCTTAGGAAAAGAGGATGATTCCAGTGGCTATATCATATAATTGTGGTGATGACTGTACATCATACTCTGTAACAGTGCTGGACATATATTCAACTGACCAGCTTTTTACAGATTTTATCTATCATATTTGTTAATGCTAAAATAACTAAACTAGACATGCAGGCACAGGACAGCAAACATTATTGTCAAAGGAGAGAAGGGAAAGTATTACTCCAAATGCACTGTTCCACATGTAATGAATTATTCATTTCATCATTATAAATATCTAAACACATAATCACCTTAAGGACCTTCTGAGCCATTAGAAATGTGTTTTCCTTAACTGAAGCTCATTCCAACCTTATGGAAGATTAACAGAGTAGGTATTAAAAAAACAACTTCCATTGTTTACGGTTATCTAAAAGTATATCCAAATAAGAACATCATTTAAAAATGTTAATTTGCCCCCATATATACATATCCTATAGCATTGTTTACATTCCTACTAATTAACATCATGACTCCTAACACAGAGATTGCCTTCCTAGAATCCATTGATTCCTTTCTTCCTATGAGTCTATAATGTTCATATGGTTTAAGAGATCCCCATTCCCCAACCCCCTCCAAGGAGGGTAACATGTGGAACATGACTACAATTGTACATCCCATTCTCTCTTCCACACAACTGGTTCAAGAAGTGGTCATGCAATTTAAACATGCAAAACTGAAGTTCATGTCCTGGCTCCTGGCTTTGGATCAGCCCAGCTCCAGCCATTTTGGTAATCTGGAGAATGAACCAGCAGATGGAAGATCTTTCTCCTACCTGTCCCCCTCTCTCTCTAACTCTGCCTAGCTTTCAGGTGTGTGTGTGTGTGTGCACATGTGTAGTCCATAAATCTTAGCAATCACAAAAGAAGCTAGTCTCACAATGAGACTGAAATTCCAAGTAGGGCAAACAGAACAAGAGATAACAAAAAAATCAGTCTACACCCTGAATGTATCACGATTTTTTGGTGTTTTCAGTTATATAAACTAATCCTTTCTCTATGTTATTCAGAGTTGCTTTGGCTAGTTCTCACAAAAAATCCTAAATAATACAAGAATGCTAGCATAGGAGCTGAGGTACATAGCGTAAGACTCTAAAACAAAACAAGTTTAAGAGTGGTTAAAAATTTTTAAAAATGTCATATTGAGGCCGGCGCCGTGGCTCAACAGGCTAATCCTCCGCCTTGCGGCGCCGGCACACCGGGTTCTAGTCCCGGTTGGGGCACTGATCCTGTCCCGGTTGCCCCTCTTCCAGGCCAGCTCTCTGCTGTGGCCAGGGAGTGCAGTGGAGGATGGCCCAAGTCCTTGGGTCCTGCACCCCATGGGAGACCAGGAGAAGCACCTGGCTCCTGCCATCGGAACAGCGCGGTGTGCCGGCCGCAGCGCGCTACCGCGGCGGCCATTGGAGGGTGAACCAACGGCAAAGGGAGGACCTTTCTCTCTGTCTCTCTCTCTCACTGTCCACTCTGCCTGTCAAAAAAAAAAAAAAATGTCATATTGAATGTGAGTAGATAGAGGTTCCCTGGGACTTCTGATCTTACCCCATGTTACTCATGGGATTAAACCACACATAAGGTATAAACACAGTTCCTGGCACATAACACACAATATATTTTTGATTTTCCTACTTAAACCTATTCCTCTGTCACTTTAAAGAGGAAACAGAAAGTAGCATCATTGTTAAGCATTTCTAATAATCACAAGAAACATTTGCATGAGAAAAAATTTATTTACTAAAATCCTTTTATATCTTAGGTATACTCTCATTTGAGATTAATAAACAGTTCATTATACTTGGTACAAATAGTTCAGCAGTTTTGGTAACTTTGCAAGTTTTTCTTATAATCAGAGTTCAGGGGATATTTGTTAAGGGCATGTACTTTTGCCCTTCAGCATTTACCTTCTAAGGATTCTGTTGACTGAATTACTGAAAATGCTAGTGTTATCTTTTGTCCTTCAAACATTCATTTACAGGGACATAAAGTGACTTATGCAAAACCTTAATATACTGTTCTTTAAGATTTATTTATTTGAAAGGCAGAGTTGGGGGGGGGGGAGTAGGAGAGGGAGAGGGAGAGAGAGAGAAAGAGATCTTCCATCCACTGGTTCAGTCCCCAAATGGCTGCAATGGCAGGGGCTGGGCCAGACAGGAGCCAGGAACCAGGAGGTTCTTCCAGGTCTCCCAGGTGGGTGACAGGGGCCCAAGTACTTGGGCCATCTTTTGCTGATTTCCTAGGCACTAAGCAAGGAAATAGATGAGAAGCGGAGCAACTGGGTCTTGAACCGGCATCCATACAGGATGCAGGAATCGCAGGTGGCAGCTCTACCTGCCATACCACTATGCCCCAATATACTATGACAGTAAGATGAAGGGTTAACTTCCTGTCATCTACTGAATATTAACAAAGAGCCTCCCATGTGTAGGTCTTCTATGAAGTTCAGAGGTTAACACTCAGAAACAACAACAAAAAGCCATAGTCTGTGTTGCTGAGTTTTGAATTTAGTGAAAAGGACAAGAAATAATCAAAGACTTAGAGACATAAAATTGCAACTGTGACAAGTGCTTCAAAGAAATGCACATTGGGAGGCTGAGATCCAATGGGATGGAGACACTTAGGGAGGTCAACAGAGGCTTTCCTAATGAGGTGATAATTGAACTGAGGCTCAGAAAATAGGTGTGAGGAGAGTGTGTTTTAGGCATAAGGAACAAGACCTTATGTGGCAAGGAAAAGCAATGAATTTTTCACAGTGAGTTTTTTTAAATAAGTTTTTTTAATATTTAATTTTCTTTTTATTTGAAAGGCAGAGGTACACAGAGAGGAAGAGAGACAGAGAGAAAAAGATCTTCCATTGCTTGGTTCACTGCCCAAATGGCTGCAACAGCTGGGGCTGGACCAGGCCAAAGCCAGTAGCCTGGAGTTTCCTCCAGGTATCCCACATGGGTGCAGGGGCCCAAGCATTTGTGTCATCTTTTGCTGCTTTCCCAGGGAGCTGGATCAGAAGTGGAGCAGCCAGGACTTGAACAAGTGCCCACACAGGATGTTAGTGTCACACGTGGAGGCTTCACACACTGTGTCATAAAGCTGGCCCCCACAGTCAGATTTCTCACAACCACCAACAGACATGGACAGAGACTGGAGACCAAGGAAATCATCTTCTATGTCCAGTCTGAATTTACTCTAGGCATCCACATAGTGGGGCTGCACGTGTGACTTGTACTATACAGAGAACATAGGTAAGAAGCTATCATTAATCAACTGAAAACTTCTGTCAGAGAGTGATTGGTATCTTCTAAGGACTGACTTTCTGATTCCAAGGTAAAAAGTCATACTAATTCTACTAATTTCAAATCTTTGAGGGTATAACAAGAAATCTGCACTTTCAACTAGTTCCCAAGGCAACTCTTATAATTTCTATAGATTGAGAGCAGCTGATTAAAGCAGTGTTACTCTCTGAGGACAAGTATCTATTCTACAATTAGAAAATAATTCAAATAAGTCAGTTTACACTTTAACCAAAATATAGATCATTAGAAAATGCTTAAATATCATAATTAATGCTAGATTCCATTCTTTGTAAGTAAAAACATGACTTTTTGGGATATAGTTTCATAAATACTGCTTCATATATTCAAGGAAGGACACAGACATACAGAGGAAATATAAATATAGACATTCGTCTTTCACAATAGTGCTCACAGCACTGAGTGAAGAAGGTTGCTGCCTGGAACAGAGGTCCCTTTATAAATTAATCTGCGGAGTCAAACAATGGACCAGTTCTCTAGTTTGCCTTAGTCTACATTTATGCATTTAGGATACTAACTATTAGATGTGGTAATGAACATGAGATCACATAGAAAAGGATTTTTCCCCCATACACTCCTTATATAGACCTTAAAAAATAGGCATCGCTTAGGATCAGATACCCATTATCAATTTGGACAGAGAGTGTCTGAACCACTATTATCTGCAAATGATTCATGAGTGCAGGTATTTCGCTACCTGAGAATTTTAGTGAAACCATAAATATAAGAAAAGACAGAAGCTGGAATTCATAAAGGGCTTTGAGAAATATCTAGGACAGAAAATTACGTCTAATCTAACGAAAAATGTAATTTTCCAAATATGACTTCCTTGCTTCTATTACCAGAAGAGCATCTTTCTTATTTACCAGCTATTTTGCATGTTGGACCCTCTATTCCACAAGAGAAATCACAAAAGCTAACTCATCTGTTGAAACTCACTCATTGTGAAAGCAGTCTTTAACATGAATATAAATCATTGATCATGCAGAGTTAACAATTAAACTAGGAAAATAGTAACCTTGTAGAAATTCACAAAGTCACGATTTAAAACAATGCTATATCTGCATTTAAAAAGTGAAAAGGAAAAAATATTAATAACATGCACATGCACATATGCTATATGTGTTGATATAAAAATCTCCAAGTACTATCCTTTCTCTTAAAATTCTTAGAGAAAAATAGCACTATCAACTTAGAATAAAAAATGTTTTCCTCTTGGTTTTATCATATTCCATAAAAGATACAGCTATTTGACCAGCTAATTTACAGGAAAACAAATAACATACTCCTCTGACATTTATAAAGTTAATCATGCATATTAAGTGACCAAAAATTTCAAGGGCTTATTTTTTCTTTCTGCAATGCTTTTTGCAGGAAAAAGAACTTTAAACATAAATAAAGCTGCTGTAATTCCATCCCACTCAAGGGCCACTAAAAGCCAGTTAAAAGAAGAGATTTCTAACATGTTATTGGCTATTGATTTTATGTGGAAATAAATATCTAGTGACATAAAATGCAAACAAATTGAATTTTTTTGCACTATTACTACTGTACCCACTATTCATATAACATGTTCTATGTGTTAGACATGTTGCAGAGGAGAAAACTAAGACCCAAGGTAAACTAGCTCACAAGGGTCAAAGCTGAGATCTGTGTCCATGACTATTTGATTTCAACATTCATGCTCTTGACATGTACACTGTAATTTTTTCCAAAATAGCTTGATAATTTAGTCTAATACATGCCTTTAAAATTCTAAAGGTTATTTCAGGAATATACATTTGTGATACCTTTTGTGCACAAAGTCTACTCTTGAGTGCCATTATAACTGGTTTGCTGGTTTTTTTTTTTGTTGTTGTTTTTTTGTTTTTTATTAATTACTGGTTGGGTCTGTACTAACCAAGTGATTCTGGTAATCAAGAGTATGCAGCAGTAGTAGCTAAAGCTTCAGCGTATAATTTTCCAACCATAAAAGAAGGCCTTTTTTTTTTCCTCTAACAGAAATTACTAACTCATGCTGGATTATTTGACCTTTTGCTACTAAACTCTTGTGGTTCAAAACAAAACTTAACATCTGAACAACAGAGTGAAGAGTTCAGGAAGCATCAACATTGAATTTATCCACCCATTTAACAAAGTTATCTAAAGAAAAAATAAAACAGAAGTTCATGACCATCTTTGTCATAATTTGTGTTGGCTCTAGGTATAGAACTGCAAAACACACAGGTTTTTTTTTTTTTTTTTTGTTGTTGTTGTTTTATGTTTTGTTTCCCTCAGAATGCAAATAGGTGAAAGAGAGTAACTATTCTTCAATAGTTTTTTACATAAAGGGCAGGCTTATCAAAAGGGTTATCAAAATGATTTCTGGGTTAAGAAATCTGTCTATGAAATGGAACCTGGAAGAAAGGTGAGAACAGCAGCATCTAGCACAGTGAGAAGCTAGCAGAAAGCGCAAGCTGTGGCTAGAGTTGTGGCACAGCAGGTTAGGCTGCAACCCATACTGGAACTCTGATTCAAGCACCAGCTGCTCTGCTTCTCAACCAGATCCTGCTATTGCTCCTGGGAAAGCAGCAGAAGATGGCCCAAGAACTTCGCCTGCTGCCACCCACATGGAGATGTGGATGGAGCTCCCGGCTTCTTGGCTCTGTCCTGGTCCAGCCCTAGCTGTTGTGGTCATCTGGGGAGTTAGCCAGTGAATGGAAGATCTTTATCTCTGTTAGTCTGCCTTTCAAATAAAGAAAAATAATTTTAAAGAGCCAGAAGTGGAAGCTGCAGAAGGGTGAGGGATTGTCAACGGAGACCTGGAAAGTGTCAACAAGAGAGCCCTCCTACATGCCTGAGCTGGCCACAATCAGCCAGTTTTGAAGACCATTCTCTGTCTTAGAAAGACTCAGTGGCTGACCACGGGACTGAGCATTTCAGAGCAATGTTGAGTGTGCTTCCTGTAAGACAGGCTTAATCTTGGTTCTTGCATTGCCTGCAGACCTGCTGTATTAAATACCAAATACAGGTGAAACTGACAGCAAACATGAATCCATGAGCAAAGGGAATAGTTGCTAAGGTGCTGGATGTATTTTGGGGCCTTGTATTATTAGAGATACTGCTTGTAGAAATTGAAGGGCTTAGCATTCCTGTTGCTTCCTGGGGTGAAGCCACCCATCTCCATCCCCCACAGCACTGACCCTTGAGAGAATTCTTTTTTTTTTTTTTTTCCGTAACTGGCCACTTGCCTAGTATACTGTCATTGGAGGTGGTGCTTTAAACAATTGTTGACTTGAATAATCAGTAAATTTTTCTCAGTTCTTTTGTTGTCGCCTCCCCAAAGAGTCAGAAAGCAATTCCCATCACCTTAAATCATCCTTTTACCAGACATCTTTACTGAGAATTGCACATGGAGGGGGATCAGAAGCAAAAAGATAAAATACCTTTTGTATAAAGGTATTTACAATCAATCACTTTCCTGACTGAACTGAGTTTGCTATAATTCCATTATAGTGTATCTTCTATAGGATAAAATTCCAACTTGAAGCAACTCTTTGGAAACTAAAAAAATGAAATAAAAAATATGCACAGTCTCCTGTTCCCATTGCTATAAATAGTCCAAATTACTTACCCAGGCACAAGTAATATTCCCCATCAATGTAGCTTCTTTTGTTTTTGACAATAAATTGTTTAAAACTATTTTAAATCCTAGACTTCAAGAAGGGCAGAGAAGTGACTTGGTTTGTGAGCATTCTCCAGGACCACCTATTTGGACATGGAAGGCTATGTTCATAGCTTCCATTGTGACAAATGTAAGAGGGTTAAGATCACATAAATGGTATGAGCAGCTCAATAGTAATTGATGGGGAAAGCTGTAGCAGTTAACTAGGACTGATTAATCTCAGCTGCTGCTTTGGGATTGGCAGAAATAAGTGAGGTCACTAATACATATACATACATGGAATGTCTGGTTTATAAGTGACCATAAAGTATAAAAATACAGAATGGTTGGGAAACATATCTGCTATCTGTATGACTGCGCTACAGGCTAAACATTCCTATTTTTTTTTTAAAACTACGTCCTATATGAAAAATGAATTCTTGTACTTTATATTCTGCATAAGAATTTACAAAAAATTACCATTTATTTCAGCAATGTACTCATACTAATAGAAAGAAAATCTGCAAAACAATTCACACTTAGTACATCTCTCCCTTAAATGACTCCTAGTTTAAAAAATAATAAAAAGTGAGACGAGAACAGGAAAAAGGATAATGTAAAGTTCAGCCATCAAAAATGGCTTCATTAAGGTCCTTAATGAAGCACAGGGGAGCCATTTATTGACTTCTCAACTATTAAGATGGAACATTATTACTGCTTTAATAGTATTTCCATTTTCATTTAGGAAATAACTAATCAAGGGATCAATGTACCAAAGACTTTATTTTCTTTCCCTTGGGTCACTGCAAGTACATTTTTTAAAATGCAAAAAACGTAAGAGCAATTCCCCCTGGCACCATATCGCATGAACAATTTAAAGAAATAACAAGAAGGGTGAAAGGTCAACAGCTACCGATCTGAGCGGTGTTATAAAACAAATGGAACTCAGAAAGTGGGAAGTCTCCCTTCCTGGGAGAGGGAAGGGCTCCCGTCCATGGCTCTGAAGCTTCTCCTCCAAGGTATGCACGGTGCCTCCACCCTGACCTGCTGTCAACCCCTGAAACATTTCTATTTCTCAGACTCACTTAGAATGCAAACTACTGTTTTCCTGGTAGTTCTCACAGCTCGGCTTCCTTTGAGGTACAGATGTGTAGCCACAGAACCCAATCAGATAACACCTATTTACATATTTATAAAGTCTCCTGTAAAATCTCCTATCAATTGTTGCTGCTATATATAGGCCTTTCAAAGTATCTTGTGGGCCCAGCGCTCTACTGCACCGCTCCCTTCAGGAATCCTGATATATCGCATAATGTGATTTCAATGTAAATGGGGCCCATCACACAATCACACCACTTCACAAACTCTTTTCTGCTGGGGTAGCTTAAATCTAAACACACTCAAGCAGCTTGCTAGACTGGAGCAAGATTTCTTCCACATTAAAAAAAAAAATTTTTTCAAAAAAAAAAAAAATCCAAAACCCCAACACAACAATGCCAGGGGAAAAAAAAATCTGAACGTTTTCTGCAGAAAGATGGGCCGTCTCCAAATCCTTGTGCCCTATCAGACAAATTAAAGTAAATCAAGCATGAAATGAAGCCGAAGAGCCCCGAGATAAGGCTCCTTTAAGTCGTTTACAGATTAGGATAGAAGAGGTGCATCTGGTGTCTGGCAGCGGAGGAGGCCAGTTTCTCAGCTCACAATAGCAGCCTGTGTATAGGATTACCTTACCTTGTCACTGACAAGGGAGGAGGCGCCTGCAAGATGTCTCTAACTAACTTCCTAATGTCCCCAGTGAAGGTCTCTTATTCAAGTATTAATTGTTACAACGAGAGAAATCATTTTGATAAAACAAAATAACCCCTCTCCTCACCCCAACCCTTTCCCTCCTCCCCCAGCCCCCCAAAAAAATCCCACAGACTGATTTATGAACTGGTCGGAAGCTGATAAACTGGGGAGGTTGGGGGCGGGGGTCTGCTACCAGCAGATGAGCCTCTTCTCTTATCAGTCAGGATTCTGCTGCTAGAGACAGAAGCTGATAAGTTTCCAACAGGAATTAGTGACACCGCCAGGAACCTGTGTTACTGGGTGGACTGGGCTCTTGCAGCTGCCAGAAGGACCTCTCCTGTTATCAGATGGGATTTTTTCTGCTGTAAACGTCGAGGTATTCTCCAAGAGAAACTGGACACTCTCTCAAAATGCTATGTGATTAATGGTTCAACTCTACTCGTAGGTGGGGGGAAGATTTTCTTGGAAGCATCTGGAATTCTGCAGCTTCTCAGAGAAGACCTTTTCGTTCCTTGGCCGGCAGCCTGGAAACTCCCCCCTCTTTCCTTCCTTGACAAAGAACTTTTTCTTCTCCAATAAATTTTATTTATACCTTATTTCTATCTAAGGAAATCCTTAATTTTCCACCACCACAGGGAGACTACCATCAACCTAACCTACTCAACAGTTTCCAGTGCTTTCAAGAATCCATTCTAACTTCAGTTTTATGGTGAGATAGGGTGGTGGTGATAGGGGAGAGCAGGCATGGTTACAGTTTTCTCTCATCAGTGGGTAGTGAACTCACTCCACAGGACCACAGCAGACAGTTGTGCTTTGGCTGGCCAGTTTTGTACACTGTGGCCAAACCACTGGAGACCCAGGCTGAGTAAAATTCCTTGAGGCATTAGGAAGCACTGTCTAATCCAACAGAAGTCACTTTATTGTGTCCAACAGGGTGTAACCTCTCTGTTTTCCTTTATAGTTCATGAGGTGTTGCTGCTTGTATTTTCACATTTCAGCTTCAGGTGCAACAGTTGGAAGCCGGCAATATCACAAAAAATCATGACAAACAAATTGAGGTTCAACTGGATTGAATGTCTTTCCAAAATCATTGGGTTGGTTAAATACACATTCTAGACTTGTAACAATACCCCATGTTCCTTCCCTCTATGTGGGAATGCATACCCAATTTCTTCATGTTTAGTTAACAGGACTCATAAAGATGTTCTCCAGTTGCCAGATAATGCACACAGGCTTTCATTCTCAACCTGAGGTTACTCGTGGTCCACGATTTGTATGGTCTGTAGTATGTGGGGCAACACGTAACGAATTTTAAAACATGGATACTATTGCAGGAAGATGTGTCATTGTCTTAACCGTATTTGGGATCATTAGGTTACAATGATACAATCATCTTATCAGTAAAACATTTGCTTGAATGAACTTTAAACTTTTTGATGGTCTGTCACTCAGGGATCCTTCTATTCTGTCTACCTTTCCCAAGTCACCAGTGTACTTTCATTTTCTTTAATTCTTAAATATTGGCACAAAGATAACTGTATGGATCTTTTACATATAATGTTTATTATTATGCAATAAATAAATTTTAAAAGTCAAGTGCATGCAATTTAATGGTATTCCTCAATCATGTTTCCATTTAAACATCAATATACAATAGTGGAATTTCCAAAGGAAGGTATCTTTCTGAGACACTCAGAAGCTGAAAAAGTAAAAATTTGAAATATAAGGTAATTTTATTCTACCTCCTAATGGAGAATGTTTAGAATCCAATGTCCTAAAACACTTGAAAAATAACTCCTAATAGTAAACTCCGTGTGTGAATATGGTTGAAAACCTGATGGAATGCACATGTTTCAAACATTTATGAATACATCTGTAATTATTTTCAGTGGAGCAGGTGAAGGATAATCCTGTTCTCGGCACAGAATTGATATATTTACAAATCTGTGACCAAGTGATGATATCTAACAAGTGCTCACTGCTCGCTGCTCCAAAATAATAAACTATCTTAAATTATGCCAAAAAAGATAAGAGACATGCTTTATTTCCCCATTTATTAATACTGTGAGGAGGCAGCATTATTCACGATATTTACAGTACTTCTTTACATTTGACTTTGGGGAAGGCACTCTTTTTTTTTTTTTTTTCATTGTGTTTTATTTGGAAACAGATTTATTCCTGCTTTTAAAAATATCATTCCATTAAAAAAGAGTTACAATATGTTCTTCCCCCTTAACATGTTTCTGTCAAAAGCAGGCTAAAATATACTCTATACATTTTATGTCATATTTTACTATTGTTGGAATGTGAAACTTTAAAATTTCTTTATACGTTATACATAAAATAGACACATGAAATGCTATTGCCTTTTGTGTATACAACAGCTATATATCTATATCACTAATTACTACTGATTCATCACTAGTTAGTCTTAACCAATTTTCTTAAAGGTCTAGTAATGATATCTGCAGTGTTGCAGAACACTTGTATCTTTCTTTCTTGCACTGTGTTCAGCAAGGCAATATGGTATTTACTAACTCTAGAAATAGTAAAAACCAAATATTATATTTTGATTTACTGACGTCACTAGAATATTACTGTGGTGGCAGGGGAGGTATGTGTAAATATGCATTTTCTTATTTGGGAACCATTTATTTTAGATCTTTAATAAAAGCCTAAGATAAAAGTTATTTTGGGTTTTTATCTATGTGTTGAATGAATGGAAAAGTAAACCAAATGGCTGGTGCACTCCAGAATGTGCTGGGTGTGTGTTTCTTTAGGCCCAAATCAATCTGACAGAAAGGTGTACTTACCAAACTTTCTGTTACCGAATATTTTAACAAAGAGCTGTTCAAACTACTGTTGACTGCTAGCAGTTACCATTCACAGAGGATCTACTGAAAGTGTGTTTTATATGGAAGATTTGCCATTTCTTAAATATCCTGCATCTTCTAATTCTCACAATAGTAAACCTTACAATAGAAATACAATTAAATTCATTTTGTGCTGAAAAATCTTAAGTAATGATCGTGAATGAGGATTCACCTTCGTGAACCTTCCTGTGTACCTTATAGCCTTAGGTTCCTTGATACCCATGAGAGACTGACATTTCAACATATGGCCACATATGTTTGTTTCAAAACAATAACTGATAATCACTTACTGTAATAGTTTTTTTTTCTTTTTGCAATATAAGATAATATAATTTACCAATAGGAAAATATTTTTCCACAATAATTTATGGGAAATATATTTAAATACTATTAATTTGTTCTCTGTTCATTTTGCTATTCACTATAAACCGAAGTAAATTTAATAACGATTAGGATTCAACAAGGTGTTAATGTAAGCACTACAAAGCTCTCCTTCTAATCAGAAAGCACTATAATATGGTGTTATAGCAAGGCAGCCAAACATACATGCTAATTCCTACATATACTCTATGCAAGTCCTAAAGTAATCACTCACCTTGCATTGCCACAACAACCCTCATTTCAGCATGTTCGATCAGCATTTATTGAACTTAAAACAAAGCTCAGGCCAGGAACTCAAAATACAAAATAGGCAGCAAACTAAAAAGCATTATGTTCCTGCTTTGTTTAATGGCATCCAATTTAAGAACCCTCTTGATGTTCTGATGCCATCAGTTTTGTGATTTATTTTTTTCAAAGAACTTCTTAAATTCAGGAAGTGTTATTTTTCTACACATCGCTAGGAAGTTCCAAATTATGTGAGGGGAAATAAAGCCAAAGTCTGTCACACTTGTTAATAGTGATGGCGGCATTTGTCTATCTTAAAACCTTTTCCACTTCTCTGTTCTTGCTGCTGCTTATCAACTCTCAGTCAACCATACTCACTGAGCAATCTTGAGTTCCCCTAGACTAAATAAAGACAAGATGATAATATCCTCTTCTGTCTTCCTGTGTGCAATTAGGAGGGATGAAATGGGCAGTGCTCTTGGCAGCAATGCTCAGGGAGTTGTGGAAGAAAAATGTTTAAGAACCACTCCCTTGGATTTAATCCGAGAGGAGTTATCTCTAAGAAAGCCCTGCTCGTTACTTCTTGAGAATCCACAGAATACAAATGTTTTAAAAATAAGGGCAGCTCCAACCAGCTCTCTGCAGGAGAATGTTATTCATGAAATCATGGGCTCCAAATGATGCCACAAAGCAAGATAAATACCCAGCAGAGACTGCTGGGAGTAAGAAGCCTCAAAGTTCAACTACTGTGAACCAAGGAATCAAGTTCATCATTCAATCACTTCAAATTTCTCTAGATCTTCATTAATGCGGTTCTCCTAAAATATGTCTGGCCCTCCACTGCATACTTTTCCTGCTCAAATATGTCAATGGTTTTAAATGGGGCATTATAAAATATAAATAAATAGTGCCTTCCTTGAAGGGTGCTTGTCATTGTTCAGCGAAACTGTGTGTGAATCCATATTATTTTTCATTATGTCCATTCTACATACAAAGTGAGCAAGTCAAGCTTTCACGACACACCCCTGTTCATTCATTAATAATATTATCACATGACCCTGTTCACTGATAGGCAAGTATGGCTCACTGATATTTTGGAGCCTGTTCCCAGTGTGTAAAGCCAGGCCAGTCTCTACTCCTATCTTTTATCTGTCTCATTCCCATGGACTTTATCTTGTTTTTTCCATAGTCTATTTTCCTAAAATGTCAAAATTGTTTGGAAATGTTCTTCTTATCCACAAAGTTAAGAATTTTATTATTGCTTACCATCATATGATCTGTAAACTTAATATTCTCAAATCTATGATCTGGGTCAGGATAAAGGTGCTCTACTTTGTTATTTCTGGATTGTTATATGTCAACATTCTTTCCTGAATGATATAAAAGCTCTCTTTTAGCTGCCCCCATTGTGTGGGGTTTCTGTAGAGTTTAAGAAGATAATTTATTCCCAGTGAGGTCATCAGAGTACCAACAGTCACTTAATATCATTTACACATCTTGGAACAATAGCTATGACTGAAGAATAACTAGGAAAACTGATCACTTCATTTGCCTGTTATTCATTCATCCTCTGGACTGTCTCCTTGTAGAGATGCCCATAAGATAGAATAGACTGATAAATAGCTAAATATTTCCCTAAAGTTGAGCTCTCTCTTTTTAGCATAAAAGGGATTTGGTCCATCAACCTGCCTCTCTGCCAGTGCAATTCCATTTTCACAAAAGGAAACATGTCTTATTAATGATGCCAACCTACTCATATCCAACCAGCATGGCCCCTATACTTGATGACCAGAAGCTGATAAGTAGCCATGGAGTATGACTCCTCAGACAATTGTGCACTCACCTAACCAAAGTATGGTCCAGACCGTATCTCCTTGCTTGTTGATGAGAATGTCATGTGGAGAGGAATCAAAAGCGTTACTGAAGTCTGGATAGATTACATCTATTACTTTGCCCTTATCTACATGGCCTGTCACTCTATCATAGAAGGAAATTAAATTGGCCTGGCACAATTTGCTCTTCACAAAACCATGTTGGTTGCTACCCTCTAACTTTTCCTCTTCCAGATGATTGCAAATTGATTGTTTGACGATTTGCTCCAGTATCTACCTTGGTATCAAAGTTAAGCTGACTGGTTTATAATTACCAAGAACGTACTTTTTTTCTTTTTATTTCCTTTTTTAGGGATAGTCACTACTTTCCTCATAAATGGTGACTGTTTTTCTGCCCTCTTTATGTTCTCCCAGATGAGAATTAGTAATTCTTTAATTTCAATGTATTATCTGCAACAATTACATATTTTCAATGCATATATTTTGATTGCATCTAGTTTAATTCTTACTTCTTCTAATCTTTCCTTGCATACTTTCAAAATGTATATAATTATTTTATAAACCAAATCAATATAGAAATTATTTACATAAAGCTGGTCTTCAAAAGAATTTTCTAAGTCAATACATCATCCTATCCTGTTATATCGCTACCTCTTTTGGAGTGATTTCTTACTTTAAGTTGAAAAATTAATTTGTTTGTACTTTTACTATCAGTATCCATCTTAAATTTTAATTCCATGTCATCCTATACATTCTCAATATAAGTAAAAATGCAGATATTTCATCTGTAGTAAAAATTGAAACAAAATTTAATAAATGATATTTAACCAAGAACAAATGTGATAAATAAAACTTTATGTTCTTAATTTTAGCTGTTTAACATGTTTGAAAATTTCAAAAGATGTAGGAGAAATATTCTTGATAATATAGTACACTCTGGTAAACAACAGAAAAGTATCTTGAAGAGAAGTCAATTTAGAAAGCTATCACTATTAAGAAAAGATGGTGGATAGAATGAAATTAAATAAACCACAAAGTTTATTATAAAAAGTAGAATAATGATTCCGTATTAAAGGATACACTGGAAGTCAATGAAACTGATGGTAAAGTTCATACTCATTCCACTCTATGTAAAATCAGACATAGAGGGCACTTTGTTTTCTCTTACCAGTAAGTAAAACAATGGTACCTTATTACCTATGTCTTACAAAGTCCATTATTTAAGTATATAAAAACTTAATAAAAATTAATAAAACATTTTTATGAAGCTTACATAAGTCATTTTATCACTGACAATGTACAGTACAATTATGAATGCCTAGAGGAAAGTAAATTCATGTTATTTGAACTCCTCTAAAAAAAACATTGCCCTTACCAGAATACCTTTTGATTGAAATAGGAAAAACTCTCACAATTACAAACTACAATTTTACCATAATAGTCTTTATGAGACCAGGTTTGGTAATTTGTATCAATGAATTAGTTTCTCTGAAATTTCTGTTAATTATTTTCTTGAAGCCATTCTATAAGAAAACAGATGCTTAACCAATTTTAATTAAATCTTTAATGTTTATTTTTTCAATTTTATCAGCCTTTATAGTCTTTATAATCCTTTGCTACATACATATATTTATCTTAGCTTTTACTGGTATCAGGATACCTACAGAGGAATTCTGAGGAATATTTTAATTCAAACACATGTAGCAAATACTCATATTTTATTAATGCAAACAATGATGTGGGCTATTGTAATAGAGAAGATAATTTTAAAATAACCTATGTTTATGTTTAGATGGAATTTTTGTGCTTATAATACTTAAATCAACACTATAAAATGAAGTTTGTATTCTACTTCTTGAAGAATCCATATATTATACTTTTTAAAACATGAAGTCCCATTTTTTTGTTCTTATTGTATTTCAGAAATAAAATCTCAATACTGTTGTTTACTTTCAACAGCTATAAAAAATCTTCATAAGAAATGTTACTGTTCTAAGAAAAAAAATATAAGTTATATACAGTAGGGATATGAGCCAGAAATGACACTTCATTTAATTGTAAACATAAAAATGTCATGTATTTACATTATTTAGAATAATTTCTTAAGTGTTTGGTTTATACTGACATTCAACCAGTCTATGTTTATTCTCAAATTTGAGCAGGATAATTCCCTATCTTATGTTTAAAAGGAGTATTTTATCAATAATTTCTAGTCATACTGATACTTAGCATGTTATTCAGCAGGCTAAATATGCTATTTGTTAGGTTCATAAAGGGAAATATAAGAAGAAATTCACCAAATTATCTCAATTGTAAATTCAGTCTATCAACAATTCTGAAAAGTTAACCCGTAACGTATACAAAAGAGCCTATAAAAATTAAGTGTGCAATGGAAAGACTTAGACAATCATTAAATATATTCTTCTCTGTAATAATGGAGCAATAGCCATTTCATTGAAAGGCATGACAAAATGTATCCAAGACTATTTGATGCCTTAGAATTGCAAATGACTACACTTTTTACTCAACTTGTAAAATTTCCATGTAAGAAGCACGTCATGATCTCTGTGACTTACTCGTGTAATTGCAAATTGAGCATTTGTAATGTTCCTGCTCAAACTCCTCCCAATGCTACCTTTCCCTTACAAAATGCTTGTTCTTTCTGCTTGTATAACTGCCATATGTGAACAGTTCTGAGTCCATGCCAGACAAACCAGTTTGAGATAGAAATATGGCAGCTGACAGACAATCAGAAGAGTTGAGAAAAATGAGTGCTTCAGAATAAAATTTGAGCTTATCGAGTATCCATCTGTGATATATAAAAGAAGGAAAGAAGTGGAGTGGAAACATCTAAGGAATTCTATCATGGATCTGTTCTCCTTCCTCATCATCAGGTATATTTTATATCAATCCATGACACTGCCTGAAATCCCACCAACCATGAGTTCATTCTGATGAACTCTTAGTAAAAGTAAAGTGTTGGAGGGTGAGAGGGTGAATGTCAGTCATTTCACCTTTACCCATTCTCCTTCCTAGAATCTAGCAGAGACCCACTACATCGAAGTCAAGTCCTCTGATTTGTGGTTTCTAGGCAACAGGCTGTTCTTGTGGGCAGGAAGGAAGAGGGCTGAGGGTAGGGATCACCATCATCAAGAAGAGGGAAGAACACAAAAGGAGACAGACTGTGCTAAAGCAAATCATGCTCACTTAAATTTTTCCAGGGTTTGCCTACCTGAACAGCAGCGGGAAGCAATCTCTTCTCCTACACTTCATATCCCATGTTTAAAATCTTGTTACACAGCCTGATCTCTTCACGAATCCAGAAATTAGGTTGTATTTTTTTTAAAGATTTTTATTTATTTATTTGACAAGTAGAGTTACAGACAGTGAGAAAGAGAGACAGAGAGAAAGGTCTTCCTTCCGTTGGTTCACTCTCCAAATGGTCAAGACAGCCAGAACTACGTAGATTCGAAGTCAGAAGCCAGGTGCCTCCTCCAGGTCTCCCGTGCGGGTGCAGGGGCCCAAGCACTTGGGCCATCCTCCACTGCCCTCCCAGGCCACAGCAGAGAGCTGGACTGGAAGAGGAACAACCAGGACTAGAACCTGGCACCCATATGGGATGCAGGCGCTGCAGGTGGAGGATTAACCTAGTGTGCCACAGCACTGGCCCCCCCACTTGTATTTTTATTACTATAATTCAGCTACCTCTTTCTATCACATGAGACTACTTCAAGGTATTCATGGAAAAATAGAATTAAAAGATGAGTTTATTGTGGTTCAAAATTTTTAAAATCCAAACAGAGCACTTTCAGAACATAAATTTTCCATGAACTTGTTCAAGACCGCTCACATCAGTGGACTCATCTCAATGGCTCCCCATCACTTGCTGATTAGATTGACATTTGTTTGCATAGTGTCCAAGGCACTTATTCAAGGCAGCACATCTCTCCAGCCTCATGGGCCACCCTCCCACCAAATATCACCAGAATTGAAATCTGCATAGGCTTCCAAACAATGCACTTTCTTAAACCTTCATGCCTTTACATATGCTCTTCCCTCTCCCTCTCTCCTTCATGCAATCACTCTTTTTTTTTTTTTCCAGGGAATCAATGGGCTGAGAACCAAATGCTTAGGATACAAAAATAAAAATAGAGGAGCTTAACAGTAAAACTACTCTTCAAACAGTACTTTCTACTTTGTGTATCTGTGTGGGTACAAACTGTGGAGATCTTTACTTAGTATAGAGTTCATCTTCTGTATATAAAGATAATTAAAAATGAATCTTAATGAAGAATGGGTTGGGAGAGGGAGTAGGAGATGGGATGGTTAATAGGTGGGAGGATGGTTATGGGGAGAAGAACTGCTATAATCCAAAAGTTGTATTTTGGAAATTTATATTTATTATATAAAAGTTTTCTATAAAAAATATAGGAGCTTAGTCTGAAGACAAAGGGAGAAGTCCACTTGTATGTAAAGAAACCACAAAATAATAATTGCTAAATTGGAAAGTGTACAAATTTTACGGTGTGTAAGAGGGTTCTAGATCTTTTCCAAGAAAGCACTTCTGCTTCTCTTAGACAAAACAAGAGCACTTGGCAGGACAACAGCCACTTTATAGGTAATTAATAAACACACATGTAATGAAGCAGACATTCTTCAAACAATGCTCCTTACATATAGCCAATTTTGCTCTCACAAACTCTTCCTATGATACAGATTATATCCATGTTTCAGTGTATAGGTAGATAATATTTTAAATTATTTTATTGTTCAAAATTATGTTCACATTGAAAGTGCTAATATTATTCCCTCAGTATTCCAGTACAATAGAGAAATAGAGACTATAATGGTCGCTCAAAATCCTAGCCATGTTTCTACTCCAACTGTGCTCTTGTCAATGACTGCTCTATCCAGTGCCCCAGCTCAATAGGCTAATCCTCCGCCTGCGGCTCCGCAACACCGGGTTCTAGTCCCAGTCGGGGAGCCGGATTCTGTCCCGGTTGCTCCTCTTCCAGTCCAGCTCTCTGCTGTGGCCCAGGAGTGCAGTGGAGGATGGCCCAAGTCCTTGGCCCTGCACCCCATGGGAGACCAGGAGAAGCACCTGGCTCCTGGCTTTGGATCAGCGCGGTGCGCTGCCTGCAGCGCACCAGCCGCAGCAGCCATTGGAGGGTGAACCAACAGAAGGAAGACCTTTCTCTGTCTCTCTCTCAATGTCCACTCTGCCTGTCAAAAAAAAATAAATTAATTAATTAAAAAAATAAATATAAAAAAAAATCACAATGTATCATCCTTGGGTTCTTCTTTAAAGACAATTAAGTTTCAAAAAAAAAAAAAGAAAGAAGGTAGAGGAAGGAAGGGAAAAGAGAAAGGGAAGGGGAATAAAGCAAAATCATCTTCAAGAAGCAATAACAACGAAGAGACCTTGTTTAGACCGTTGAGGAACAGTTCTCTCAGTTTTTTTATTCCATTTTTTTTTTCCTATCTGTTTCTTTTTCTTTCTTGGACCAAACTGGAGAGGAAGGAGGAAGGGGGCAGAGTGAGTGGGAAGGCGGGTGTGGTGGGAAAAGTATTATATTCCTAATGTTGTATTTATGAGATACATAGAAATTAAAAAAATAATAAAAATAAATTTAAAAATATCTCATCAATAACTCAACATGCAATTTTTGGTTACCTGCAACATTATTTCTTTTTCTTAAAATTTTTATTTATTTATTTATTTGACAGGTAGAGTGGACAGTGAGAGAGAGAGAGACAGAGAGAAATGTCTTCCTTTTTGCCGTTGGTTCACCCTCCAATGGCCGCTGCGGCCGGCGCACCACGCTGATGATCTGAAGCCAGGAGCCAGGTGCTTATCCTGGTCTCCCATGGGGTACAGCGGCCATCCTCCACTGCACTCCCTGGCCACAGCAGAGAGCTGGCCTGGAAGAGGGGCAACTAGGACAGAATCTGGTGCCCCGACCAGGACTAGAACCCGGTGTGCCGGTGCTGCAAGGAGGAGGATTAGCCTATTGAGCCGCGGTGCCGGCCTACATTATTTGATTCTTCAGGTGAGTTCAAGCGACTCAGTAACACCAATGCTTTGATAAATGTGATGTAATAAAGACGGCTTTTCAACAGCATAAAACAAACATAAGTCCAATACCTGATATACAGAAAAATGAGTTGGATTTTACATTAAAAGTCTGGCAAAGTACTAGATATCATTTAAAAAAAAAGCAGCAGCATCCACACACATGCAATCATGATTTTTATAAACATGTTTCACAGCATATCTTCCAGTTATAGAACAGAAATACTGTAGATTCTCAGAAAAATAAGCATAGATGTCTGGTACTTCCAGCATTAAACATTCTTTTGTTTCTAATAACAATGTAGTCGATGAATTGTCAAAAATGTAATACAACAAGTTCTTTGAACAATGTCCTTCTTATTTATAATACCTTATTCCTAATCACTGTTCTTCAAGAAAGTTAGTACTAACTAGTTCACAACTGTTAAACATCTTCTCCTAGCCCATACTATAACATTTCTACTCTGATATTTGTGATCCAATGATTCTGTGAACTGGATTTCCTTGAAATGTAATCCCACATTATAATTTTAGGAAATGTATTGCATGGAGTTATTACTTTTGAAAATAGTTCTCCTTCCCACAAAAAAACTTTTCGACTTTTACAAAATATGCCTCTTTCTTCAATTAATTTTACATTAAATTGTTGTAATCTACTCATTGTATAAACTCAATAAATATTTATTAAAGAGGAAAATAAGTCTCATTAATAGGAAGGGTTCAAGCAAAAGACAAGAGCAAAAGCTGCATTTTACGTAACTTAATTTCTTTGAAGTAACACATGTGCCTGGAATCTACAGTGACACTAAAAACAATACCTGGGACTGTTTAGATATGGTTATATTCATAGGTGCACAGTTGTACATGTAACTGCCATGTAAATGGAAGATATGTGCATGAATGCAGACGTAGGAAGATGAAATGATTCTGAAAGGAAGAAAGAAGTGGCAAATTAGACAAGGTATCAATGTTTCCTGGGCAAATATTGCTCTTTTCTTTCCAACACCATGCGCACATGCAGTTCAGAGAGCTGGACATAGGATATGTGGTTGCTCCCTTCTCCTATGTACACCATGAAGAATTCAAAATGTACTCCAGACAAATGAAACTCAAAACAGCGACCCATGAGAAGAGATACTGACAAGGAAACCATGTACTGCCCAAATCACTTGCTCTCAAAAAATTACCGGCACTGTGGCTCAATAGGCTAATCCTCCGCCTGCAGCGCGGCACACCGGGTTCTAGTCCTGGTTGGGGCACCGGATTCTGTCCCGGTTGCCCCTCTTCCAGGCCAGTTCTCTGCTATGGCCCGGGAGTGCAGTGGAGGATGGCCCTAGTCCTTGGGCCCTGCTCCTGCATGGGAGACCAGGAGAAGCACCTGGCTCCTGGCTTTGGATCAGCGCGGTGCGCTGCCTGCAGCGCACCAGCCGCAGCAGCCATTGGGGGGTGAACCAATGGAAGGAAGACCTTTCTCTCTGTTTCTCTCTCTCACTGTCCACTCTACCTGTCAAAAAAACAAAAAATGACTGCTCTGTCTGTCATTATATTTCTAGCTTTATAAATTTTTCTGTTTTATCATACAAGGTATCTGATACAAAATATTCTATAATTACAAAATATTTAGAGAATTCCTAGCACATATTAATTTTTTTCAATGTGGACTTGAAGAGCCCAAATTAAATTTGGTATGCTTTGATAAAATAATGGCAAAGGATTCCATTTTTTCTTTATTAACATTTGTTTAAAATATAGCTACATTATACTAAATACTTAATATTTAACCTTTTATTCAATTATTCTAATTTTATCCAAAAATATATCCATTTGCTAACTGTTGACATCACTCTTGAACATTATGCAGCATTAGGTCCGATACCAGGATGTTTTAAAAGCCAGTCCAACTAAACTACAGTTACCTTAAATACAATGCTTGTCCTGCAAATATAACTTTAGCCAAAGGATCATGTTTAAATAAATAAGATGTATGAATATTATGTGCCACTTGAGAAAAACCTTGACAAAGGCAGAAGATCATTTTCATGTTTTTCTTGCCTACAACACATAACTTCAACTGAATCATGAGTAAACATTATACACACCAAGGTCTGGACACATTCTATAGCATTACTAAGCACTACTCTGCAAAAATGTCATGAAGGACAAGGAAAGACTGAGGAACTATTGCTAACAGGAGTATGGAGATATAAAATCTATGTGCAATTTGGAAAGTGGCCCATGTTGGCAAAGGGAAAGGACATGCACAAGGAAAAGGAGTTGTGAAATCTGAACAAAGTCTGTATAAATTAATAGTACTATGTCAATATTACTTTCTTGCATTTGATAATCCTAATATGATTATGTAAGATGGTACCAGCAGAGGAAATGGGGAAAAGCAAGTATGAGATATCCCTGCACTATTTCTGCTACTTTCCTGTAAGTCTGAAATCATTTCAAAACAAAAAGTTAAACAAATACAATGGTATGATTAAAACAGATGGACTGTGACTAAGAAGTTCAGTGGAATACTGTAGTTGGTGGCATACTTTCTCTAGAGTAAGAACACACTTAAGTTAAAACCTCAAGTACAGTGCAGTGAATATCCATTTCCTCTTCCTCAACAAGTACACTGATGCTAATTGAAAATATGCCACTCACAATAAAATCCACCCAAAAGGGTCTTCAGAAAGTTCACTGAAAATGTGTGTTATGAAAATACTATGCATGGGTTCAAAATTATTTCTGTACCATAGTAAACTTATCTTAATACCATTTCTCCACTAACTTTTTGAAGTTCCCTCATATTTTTTAGCTTGTGTGTACTACAGGACGAGTGGAAGTGGAGGTGCCGAAAGAGAAAAATAAATGGATAAAGTGAATTCTTGCACATGGATATTTATAAGCCAGAAACAAACAAAAAAAATGGCAACACAAGAAAGAAAACACTGAAAAATTAGGAAACATGTCAAAAAAAATGGCAGAAAACTAACAAAGGTGGCAATTTATGCTTTCCAATGTATTCATTCTTTCCTTTATCCACTGAGCAAATGTTTACCCAACCAGGCACTATACTTTCTGCTGATAGCTTACAGATTAATAAGATATAATTACTGCCCTCAAGAAGATTAAAATGTAGTGAAAGAGAGGCACAAACAGATAACTGCAAAGTACACAAGATGCTCAAGGTGATGGTAAATATAAGACTGGTGGAATGAGGGCTGTACGGTGGTCAGGGGTCAGGAGACTCCAGACCATGGGTCAAATCTCAACCACTGACTTTTTCTGTACAGCCATGAGAAAACAGTGGTTTCTACAATTTTTAAAGAACTTCTTTTTTAAAACATAAAGAAGCATTTCATGATATGTGACTATTACACGAAGTTTGAATTTCTGTGTCCACAGATAAAGTTTTGTGTTTCATCTTTAAAGATCTATGTCCATTTATGTTTCTCTCTTACTATATAAGTACCCACACAATATGTTTATCTCTTGTCCACAACATCTAAAATATTTCCTTGAGGACCAGGAAAAAAGTTGTTTACTGACTCCTCACAAAAATCAGTGGTTCTCAGGGCTGGCTTTGTGGTGCAGTGGGTAAAGCTACCACCTGAGACACTGGCCACCCAGATGGGCACCAGTTCGTGTCCTGGCTGCCGCACTTCCAATTCAGCTCCGTGCTTATGTGCCTAGGAAAAGCAGAAGATGGCCCAAGTGCTTGGGTCCCTGTTACACAGGTGAGAGATCCAGATGGCACCTGGCTTCAGCCTGGCCAAGCACTGGGCTTTGAGGCCAGTTGGGGAATGGAACCAGAAGATGGAGGATCTGTCTCTCCTTTTCTCTCTGTAACTTTTTTCTCTAAAGATTTACTTACTTATTTGAAAGAGTTACACAGAGAGAGAAAGAGAGGCAGAGAGAGAGAGAGAGAGGGGTCTTCCATCCACTGGTTCACTCCCCAACTGGCCGCAACAGCTGGAGTTGTGCCAATCTAAAGCCAGGAGCCAGGAGCTTCTTCCAGGTCTCCCACACACATGCAGGGGCCCAAGGACTTGGGCTATCTTCTACTGCTTTCCCAGGTCATAGCAGAGAGCTGGATCGGAAGTGGAGCAGCAGGGACTTGAACTAGTGTCCATATGGGATGCTGGCACTGGAGGCAGCAGCTTTACCAACTATACCACAGTGCCAGCCTTCTCTAACTCTTTCATACAAATACATCTTAAAAAAAAAAGTCAATGGTGCTCAAATTTTGGTGCCCATCAGAATTTCCTGGAGGACTTGCAAAAATATGGATTGTTTGGATCCCCAGAGTTTTAGATTTTACAATCTAAGGGTACCTAAGAATTTTCTACCAAACTCCTAGATAATGTTTTTTGCTGTTAGTTCAAAGAGCACATTTCAAAAATCACTGAGTCAGGCACTGTTTTCCGAACAAAGGTAAAGGACAAAGGATGAGAAGGAATAAGAGGATACGCTAGGCAGAGGGCATACACAAAGACCTGGAAGCAAGAGCCACAGCAGATCTTGCATGGTAAATCAAGGCGCAAATGATAATGGCCCTTATTAAGGCACTGAGGATAAACACATTTAAGAGAAAAGTGATACAACATCTGCAAAAATGCATAGGGAAAGTAATAGAGGGACAGGGATAGCCACAACTCAAAGTTGACACTTGGTTTTGAGCTTGGGGAATGGCCAGATGGATAGTAAAAAGTGCAAATAAAAGAAATGGCTTGGCCGGCACCGTGGTTTAACAGGCTAATCCTCCGCCTTGTGGCGCCGGCATACCGGGTTCTAGTCCCGGTTGGGGCGCCGGATTCTATCCCGGTTGCCCCTCTTCCAGGCCAGCTCTCTGCTATGGCCTGGGAAGGCAGTGGAGGATGACCCAAGTGCTTGGGCCTGCACCCGCATGGGAGACCAGGAGAAGCACCTGCCTCCTGCCTTCGGATCAGCGCGGTGCGCCGGCCACAGTGGCCATTGGAGGGTGAACCAATGGCAAAAAGGAAGACCTTCCTCTCTCTCTCTCACTATCTACTCTGCCTGTCCAAAAAAAAAAAAAAAAGGCTGGTTAGGAAGGAAAGTTGCAAAATTCAGTTGTGAACTGGAGATGATTAGGGAGATATATATATATTTTGGCAGCAGCTTGTAAGTGTGATCTACCTGGGTTAAACTTGTGTATTTTGAATCATGGTTCTAGTGATTACCTTGAAATGAGTGAGGGAGGCAGAAAGCTTTGGTAAGATAAGCAGAAGTCCAGGCTGAGAAAAGATTCCTAGGGAACAACAACAGGAGAGAGGATGTGAAAGAGGAAGAAAAAAAAAAAAAAAACAAAAACAAAAAAACGAGGAGGCAGCTTCAAGAAGGATGTTCTGTCTTGGAGTTCAGATTAAGTAAGAAATAAGTGGCTCTAGATTTATCAAGCAAGACAATTCAGAACACTGAGACATTTGCTACTGTGCCATTGGGCTTAGTCGGAGAAAATACAGAAACAAAAACAATACAGGGGCTGGCGTCGCGGCTCAGTAGGCTAATCCTCTACCTGCGGTGCCGGCACACCAGGTTCTAGTCCCAGTTGGGGCGTCGGATTCTGTCCCAGTTGCTCCTCTTCCAGTCCAGCTCTCTGCTGTAGCCCGGGAGTGCGGTGGAGGATGGCCCAAGTCCTTGGCCCTGCATTCGCACGAGAGACCAGGAGAAACACCTGGCTCCTGGCTTTGGATCAGCGCGGTGCGCCTGCCTGATCGCGCCAGCTGCAGCGGCCATTGGGGGTGAACCAATGGAAAAAAGAAGACCTTTCTCTCTGTCTCTCTCTCTGACTGTCCACTCTGCCTGTCGGAAAAAAAAAAAAAAAAAAAGGAAAGAAAGAAAGAAACAATACAGGAATATAATTTCCAGAAAGGTTGTTGTAAAGGAAAGACAACAGATTGCAGTTAGAGATGGTACAAAATATAAACTGATAGACTAACTGCTTGTCTGTTTGTTGAGGAAATCTATTTCTTGGAGATCTATGGTAAAACATTTGCATTAAAAGGTGATGGTTTGGAATACCACTGTGGGATCTGAGTGGTTAAAATTGCCAATAGTAAATGAAAACAAAGTCAGAGAAGTTGATAAGTGCAGTCCACAATCTGTATGTGTCTGTCAGAACCTTGGCATGATGTCATCACATAACCTCATAGGGGAGAAAAATAAATAACTTTCCTATCACATCCAGTGTGTGTTACGTAGTATGAAATAAGAAGAGAGTCCAAATCAAGTATAAGAAAAGAAGACTTCCTCATCTTCTTTCTTCCAGAATAGAATCTGGAAATAACTATCATATTGAAGTGCCTACTTTTCAAAACAGATTCCAACCCTTTCCTTTCCCAGTGCCAGAGTTTCTAACAAATCTAGACCTCCAAGAATCATTCTTTTTTCCTTTTACTGAAGCGTTTTGGGGTGGGGGGAACTCAAATTTTAGAAGTTTGAACCAACCTAAAAACCTAAATCTGGTAAGAATAAACTTTTCATTTGCAGTGCAAGTCATTAAAAGAAAATAATTCTATTTACAGAATTTCTAAGGCAAGAATTATTATTATTTTTTTTTAGTTTTTTTTTTAACTTTTATTTAATGAATATAAATTTCCAGTATACAGCTTATGGATTACAATGGCTTCCCCTTCCCATAATTTCCCTCCCACCCGCAACCCTCCCCTCTCTCGCTCCTTCTCCCTTTCCATTCACATCAAGATTCATTTTCAATTCTATTTATATATAGAAGATCAATTTAGTATAAATACTTCAACAGTTTGCACCCACATAGAAACACAAAGTGAAACATACTGTTTGAGTACTAGTTATAGCATTAAATCAAAATGTAAAGTACATTAAGGACAGAGATCCCACATCAGGAGCAAGTGCACAGTGGCTCCTGTTGTTGACCCAACAAATTGACACTCTAGTTTATGGCACCAGTAACCACCCTAGGCTGTCGTCATGAGTTGCCAAGGCTATGGAAGCCTTCCAAGTTCCCCGACTCTGATCATATTTAGACAAGATCATAAAAGACAGGTTGAGGATAGTAACCAATGATCCTAAGAGTGGCCTTAACCAGGTCTGAACAATTATACAGCATTAAGTGGGGAAGAGGACCATCAGTACACACAGGTTGGGAGTAGAGCCATTGGTGGTAGAGTGCCTTCCCCTAGGAGGTTCACACCTCCCTTAGGATATACCCCATGTGAAGAGATAGATAGGTCTGGGCCTCTTAACTTACAAGGCCTAAAGCCCACCAGATTATTATCAAGCCCCTTCTATCAGGTTCTATTTGCCTCTCAATCAGAAAAATTACTTGTAGCTTAGACAGCACCTTTCTTAGCTCCTCTAATAATGACTCTGTCCTTTGTTCTAGACCCTGTCTAGTGCACTTGGGCCTCATTCCTTTGTAAGAATTATTTTTTAATACTTATTTTTTATTTATTTGAAAGACAGTTACAGAGTGAGGTAGAGTCAAAGAGAGAGATCTTCCATCCACTGGTTCACTCTCGAGATGGCTGCAATGGCCAGTGCTGTGCCAATCCGAAGCCAGGAGCCAGGAGCTTCTTCCAGGTCTCCAATGTGGGTGCAAGGGCCCAAGGACTTGGGCCATCCTCCCCTGCTATCCCAGGCCATAGCAGAGAGTTGGATCGGAAAGGGAGCAGCAGGGACTAGAACCGTCGCCATGTGGGATGTCGGCACTTCAGGCCAGGGCATTAACCCACTGTGTCACAGCACCGGCCCCTAAAGCAAGATATATTTAAGTACACTGTACTCTTGCTGTATTATCTCTTTATAAATGCTACTTTCACAAAAGGGAAGTGATTGATGCCTCAAATGAGATAAAACAACAACAACAACAACACTGAACTATTTAAAAACACAAACAAGACAATGTTGCCTGCTTTCACCACTCTTATTCAATACAGTACTGGATGTTTTAGCAGGAGAAATTAGGGAGGAGAAAGAAACAAAGGGCATCAAAATTGGAAAAGGGGAAGCCAAATTATCCATGCCTGTAGATTACATGGTGTTGTACATGGAAAAATCTATACACTCCACCAACAACCTCTTAAGATGGAGAAACCAATTCACTAAAGTTTCAGGCTACAAAATAAACATGCAAAAAAGCAGATTTTTTTTGTATGCTAATGATGAACTCACAGAAAGAAATCACATTCACAATAGCCACAAAAAACCCCAAATATTTAAGAATAAAAAACTTAACCAAAGAAGTGAAAGATCTCTTCAATGAAAATTATCAAACATTGATGAAACAAACCAGCAGGGACACAAAAAACTGGAAAGATATTCCTTGTACATTGATCAGAAGCATCAATATCATTAAAATGTCTATACTACCTTGGCTGGTGCCATGGCTCAACAGGCTAATCCTCCACCTAGCGTCGCCAGCACACCGCGTTCTAGTCCCGGTTGGGGCACCGGATTCTGTCCCGGTTGCCCCTCTTCCAGGCCAGCTCTCTGCTATGGCCCGGGAATGCAGTGGAGGATGGCCCAAGTACTTGGACCCTGCACCCCATGGGAGACCAGGAGAAGCACCTGGCTCCTGCCTTCGGATCAGCGCGGTGCGCTGGCCGCAGCGCACTGGCCGCGGTGGCCATTGGAGGGTGAACCAATGGCAAAGGAAGACCTTTCTCTCTGTCTCTCTCTCACCGTCCACTCTGCCTGTAAAGGAAAAAAAAAAAAAAGTCTATACTACCTAAAGCAATCTACAGATTCAATGAAATCTCTATCAAAATAACAATGAAATTTTTTACAAAATTCATATGGAATCACAAAAGACCTAGAATAGCCACAGTGATCCTGAACAAGAAGAATCAATCTGGAGGCATCACAATATTTGACTTCACAGAATACTACAAAGCTACAGTAATTAAAACTGCATGGTATTGGCATAAAAACTGGCACATACATCAATGGAACAGAATAGAAATCCCAGAAATTAATGCACCTACATACAACAAACTGATTTTTGACAAAAGTGCTCAGACCATAGAGTGGAATAGGATAGTCTCTTCAACAAAGTGTGCTGGCAAAACTGGATGTATATATGTAGAAGAATGAAATTAGAAACATAGCTCTCATCATATACAAAAATCAACTCAAGATGTATCAAATAAATAAATTTAAGGCCTAAGACTAAGAAGTTGCTGTAAGAAAACACAGAGGAAACACTCCAAGACATTGGTATAGGGAATGACTTCTTGAACAAGACCCTCAAAACACAGACAACAAAAGGAAAACTAAACAATAGGAACTCTACCAAACTCAGAAGCTTTTGCACAGCAAAGAAAATGATAATAGACTGAACAGAAATCCAACAAAAAATTTTGCAAACAACCTATCTGACGGGGATTAATATTCTGAATAGATCAACCATTTAAAAAAACCTCAGTAATAAAAAATGAACCAATCAGTTGTGAAAAGGGTAAAGGACTTCAATAGACAGTGCTCAAAAGAAGAAATACAAATGGCTAACAAATGTTTGACTAACAAATGGCTAACAGATATATGAAAAAATGTTCAACATCACTAGCCATCAAAGAAATGCAAATTAAAACCACAATGATATATCCCCTTACCCATGTCACAGTGGCCAAAATCTAAAACACAGAGCATAAAAAATATTGGTGAGGATGTGAAGAAAGGGGAACCCTTACACACTAATGGTGGGAATGTAAATTAATGCAGCCACCGTGGAAAACGGTGTGGAGATTTCTTAAAAAAAAAAAAAACAGACTAGAAATAGATCTGCCATCTGATCCAATAATCCCACTAATGAATATATATTTAATAGAGTAGAATACAATGTATCAAAGAAATACCTGCAGTACTGTTCACAATAGCCAAAATTTGGAATCAACAAAGTGTCCATCATCTGATGCACGAATAAAAAAAGTGGTATATTTAACCAATACAATATAACTCAGCTATAAAAGTGAAATTCCTGGTTTCTGATAGGCTCAGCTCTGGTCACTGCAGCCATCTGGGGAGTGAACCAGCAGGTGGAAGACCTCTCTCTGTGTGTCTCTACCTCTCTGTAACTCTGTCTTTCAAATAAATAAAATGAATCTTAAAAAAAGAAAAAAGTGAAAGAAATGTATAAACATTTTGTATGAAATAGAGTTTTTCTAGGTTCACATATTTTAGAAAGATCAAGACTATTTTTCCCAGTACTAGAGATAATATGGGATTTGGGTAGCAATTACTTTTAGTGGAGTCTCAGTACAAAGTGTCAAAAATTTTAAGCCTGGAGAAACACATTATTAATTGGCATGTGCACATACACACACACACCACATAACTAGCATGTGGAAATCATGGTTTAGAAGTAAAAAGAATGCATTTGTGGAGACCTAATATTTTAAAATTAATCATCATCACTGTCTACTATGGAGTTTATAAGTGTACAATAAAACAGCAAACATGTTTGATTTTTTTTTTATTTCATCATAGTTTGTTAAATTGATTTATATCTTCCATGATCATTATTGCTGACATTTGCAGGTTTTGAAAGACTGGAGCTACTACAATAATTGCTTATAAAGGAGGATTGAAAATGTTTCAAATAACAAAAGCTGAAAGAAATTTGCAACTGAGATTGGGATACTGAAGGTATATTTCCAACAAATATTTTATTCCAATAAAAATTCAAGGGCTAAGCTCTGTACGTTTAAATATTATGCGTCATGGTACATTCTTTTAAAAAAAATAAACTAGTTTTTGCAATTGGAGTTACAACCATTAACTCAATCTTTACCGGAGAACATGGTTTGCAAAGCACATATAAGGAAACAAATTCTCTATTCAATCCTGTGCTTCTGGCACTTAGAGTTAAGGGAAAAAAATGGAAAGTCTTCAAAAATTATTTAGTTGTAAATAGCCAAATTTTACACATGAAACATACTTTTTTTTTCATTCTGATTCACCATTAATTACAAACAAATTCATCTTTTCTCTTGTGAAGAAGTCTGAAGTTTGTTGTCACTATTGTTAGATGAGTTGCATTCAAACTCCAAAAACAACAACAAAAAAGATGAAGCCAACATTGAAATTCATCTCACAGTCCGGAGTTTACTTAACGGCCAGCCTGTGCACTGTGATAAACGGAATGATGATCCGGCAACATGTCTTTATCCATGGTTTGCTTTAATTAACGCCGGCTTGTTTGTTGAAAAGATGATTAATATGCCAATGAAAATTGCATAATTGAATACCACAACACTGGCACAATCAGAAAGACACATGCAGTTTTTTGATTAACATTTATTATTATTATTATTGTGCTTTTTAATGTACCCTTCTCACTATGAAATGATGCAGCTCCTTGACCAAGAGGTGAAAGGAAACAGGGCTGAGGGCAGGATACTCCGTGAGCAAGAGTAAAGCACAATGCGGCTTAATCAGAATGAAACGGTTCTTTAGTTAAAATGGTCTTTAGAATTTCAAAATGCAGGCCATCACCAATTAAATATACGTGCCAGCCAAATATAAAAGAGTATTATTCTGGTTGATAACAGGAATTAAAAATATATGTATTTCTAAAAACACAAGACATCTGTATAATATCAAGAATGGTGATCCTAGTTTAAATTTGCATATTTTGATACAAAATGATCTTTTTAATTACCTCTTTCTTCCAATATTAAACTTTTAGATAAATATTTTAAAATATTATTCTAAAATGGTAACTTAAGATTAGAAAGTGCTTTCAATAAATAATGTTAAATGCATTTTGTAGACATCATTTTGTGGAAGACTGGACATTTTCCTTTTTATTTTATTCATTCAAGTAAATAGTATTTATTCAGCTATGTCCACATGCCTGGCTCTACACTCTGTACTTGGGATTTAGTTGTAAGTAAGAGAGTGCTCTTGACTTCAAATTACTCACTCCAGAAATGTTAAAATAAAATGATACAAGAAAAGTTGGATTTCTATTTTCAGAATTATCTCAGTATCACTTGTTAAAGAAAAAGTTGATAATCAAGTACATCTACGTGTACAATGTAGAGCTGTGGCCTAGTGCTAACCTAGCAGGTAAGAGGTTACTTTTCTGAATTATAGACTTTTAGGATTTTCTATTGCCATTTATTTAGAAATAACACCATATTACATTTTATATTAATAAAACACTAAGATTTTGCCAGAATCTAGTATATACATAACAGTCAGTAAAAGTAAAAATGAGTGAAAATTGAAAAAAAATTTTAATAACTTTTAAACTTACTAGGAGGTTATTTGCTTTAATATTCCACTCTTAAGAGCTACACAAAAACTCAATATGATAATTAGCTGCTAAATTCTTTTATAAAAATCTTCAGATGCTTAGTTTATGCTAAAAACATAAGAATGTGATGAAATAATCAGTTTCTAATGATTTTAAGTAAGACAAGCACCAAAATATAATTTTTCTTATCATAATTAGTAATAGTTTTATGATCTTACTACTCAATAATTTAGCATATTTCTTCTAAATAGAGAATATTCCAAACAGATTTGTCTAACTGATTTACCACAAATATGACTCATTGTGACCACTGGTACTGTGGTTCCAAGGGACCACAATTGTGATCCGGGTTCCATCACCCTCTGTCCTCTGTACTGAGAACTCCTTTGTGGTATCCTGCAGAGATGTACCATCATATTACACTTTGGTGGGTAACATATCAACACCACATGCTTCATCTCAGTTAATATATGACTTTATAAGCAGTTCTAAAGGTTACATTAAAATGATACTAAAAATATTTGAAAATGAAGGAAAAGAGGTTTAAAATGGAGATTAAAGTTTAAAACAATAATCTCATAAGGATCAGGAAAGGTCAAGTTCCTTTAAGGGAGAATGACTTCCAGCATAGAAAAGTTCTTTAGAGGTCAGAAGCCTGGTTCATTCACACAGAACCTGTGCTGCTTCAATTCTTGATCTTTAGCAAGTCATTTAACTGCAACCCCCAACCCCTGCCAAGTCTGTTTCCTTTTCTGAAAAATGGTAATAATGAAGTCTCAGATATGGCAGAAACTACTATTTAACTCCCACTATTTGTTTCCTATTCATCTTCTAGTAGTATCCTTGATTTTCAATCAGCAAGCAATCTAATTCTGCCTCTTGTGCAAGTAGGTGTGCAAAGTAAACTCTATCAAATGAGATGAAACAGAAAAGGTACATATAATTCCAAGAGGTCTCTATAAAGGGAAAGAAAGAACCCTACTCCAGACTTACTTTCTTCTTGCCCACTGGGATCCGAAATGACAACTGGGTGTGACCCTAAACTCCATATACATATATAAACTCATTCTGCATATAAGCCAATGGTATTTTAGAATGTTGCTCACTTGCAGTCAAAACAAACATTAACTAATAACCTTAACGTAAACTGTAGACTTTAGTTATAAAGATGCATCAGGGACACACACTGTGGTGTAGTGGGTAAAGCCTCCGCCTGCAGTGCTGGCATCCCATATGGGTGCCAGTTTGAATCCTGGATGCTCCACTTTCCATCCAGCTCTCTGCTATTGCCTGGAAAAGAAGTAGAAGATGACCCAGGTTTTTGGGCCCCTGCACCCGCAAGGGAAACCAAGAAGAAGCTCCTAGTTTCTGGCTTCAGATTGGCACAGTTCTGGCCATTGCAGCAATATGGGGAATGAACCAGTGGATGGAAGACCTTTTTCTCTCTCTCTGCCTCTGCCTTTCATATAACTCCGCCTTCAAATAAATAAATAAATCTTTTAAAAAAAGATGTATCAGTGTAGGTTCATCAAGTGTAACCAATGCACCATTCTGGTGGGTGATGCTCATGATGGTAGAGGCTATGCATGTGTGGGGGCAGGAAGTAGGTGCTATACATCTCTGGTGACAGTGGTAATATGGTTTTTATTTTTTTGTTTGTTTAGTTTACTACTATGTGGTAAACCCTGTTCTAGATCAAATATTAATAAAATCTGGTCCATATTCTGCATTTGTAGGTAAAACTTTGTGGGAACATATTTATGACCATTCATTTACAAATTTGTATCTATTCATTTGCCAATGGCCTCTTGCTGCTTATGCCAGCAATGACAGTATATATTTCCTGCATTTATGAAAACCACTTCCTGTTCAAGAGTACTATGATGTTTGCATTCTAATAGGGATGATACATAATGAATAAATGAAAATTTAAACATCTAACTGCATATAACTTTTAACAATAACAACGAAACACAAAAAGTGACAAGCCATCATAAGTACTTCACCAGACTTATGAGTATATCCTAATTATGAAGACAGACTCTCAAAACCTTATGTAACTAAATGTAAGTATAATGTATCTAGACTCCTGACTTTTATCACAGCCTTGTTAAGCACCCTCAGGGTAACTTGGCTTCCTATATATCTTGCTCACAGAGAAAAAAATATATAATAGGAAGCTAACCAGCATCTCTGGTCTATCCAACAGACACAATTCTCATTTCAAGTAAATGAACGGGCATGTTCTATTCGTCAGTCTCTTACAAGCTCTTCATCAGTATCCATGAGTCTGAAATTTTTCCATATTGCTACGCTCCCAATTTTTTCAGTTAAAATATTCCTTATTATTATGCAAACTTAAATGATTTTTCTTCTGTACAGTTTGTCATTGACGACAAAGTCTCCTGGCTTAAGTGTAAAAAATTTATGTCCTTCCCCTTACTTCTCAAAACAGAATCAAATGTCTAAAGGAACAGTTAATAGAAACAACCTTTCCAGGACAAAATCATTTCAATCATTTCAATTCTCCAAAGTTGTAGAAAAAAAAATCTAAATACCTTTTTTAAACCAAGTTGATTAAAACATGGACACACATACACACTCAAAACAACAAACACTACAAATAAGGCAACTTTTGAGAACAGTTTAAAATTGAGTTTCAAAAATCAGACTTCATAATACATATACCCAGAAAAGTTATGCATCATCTCTCAAGCAGCAACACTAAAATATTAGGACTAGATATCCAGTAAGGTACTTAACTGAGTAGAGAGCCCATTCCAGAGGGTTCAAGTGACTTCTTAGGAGATAATCACCTTCTCAATTCTAGAAGTAGGATTATGAGTCAGGCAGAAGGAAAAGTGACAATCAGAAAGATCCATTTCTGTAAAAGCTTAAAAAACTGCCTCCATTTTCTCTCTCCCTGGTGAGCTTTTCATGTGAATCACCCAAGGCTCAGACGATGGAACCTTGTGTTACAGAAATTACTCCAGTATCTTAATAAGGCCATGCCTAGCCAGATAATAAGCATATGTTGTAATTTACCAGTAATGCCTTAAATTTCTACGAAAAGGAACTTAAGTCACCCCCTCCCCTGGTTTTCCTCCTGTTACTCTCTCAGTCCCATTTCACTCCCATTGGCTAAATCCTTTCACCCTGATGCTACAAGAACCTTTCCTCTTGGTAGTACACATTTTCTTCCTTAATATTCTTGTCTCCTGGGGCAGCTATTGTGGCACTGGGGGTTAAGCTGCCTCTTGGAATGCCCATATCCCATACTACAGTACCTAGAATGAAATCCCACCTCCACTTCTGATTCAGCTAATGTATCCTGGGAGGCAGGAGATGATGGCTCAAGTATTTGGGTCGATACCATTCACCTGGGATGAAGTTCGTGGATCCTGGAACACTCTCTCTCTCTCTCTTTCTCTCTCTTTTACTCTCTCTTTCAAATAAATAAAAATAAGTAAAATATTCTCTTATCTCCTGCCATTGCTGTAAAAAAATCTTCAGTGATGTCCTGGGCCTCTTTGAAGATTCCAGTTGCTCTCCCTACTTTGTTGAAGTTCTCATTATCTTTTTGTAGAGATTACTACATTTGTTTTCTAATTTATATGATCCAGGCTTACAGTCCAACATATTGCCTTCTTTCTAAAAACACATCCAACATTTTTATTCTCATTCTTAATTAAAAACATATAAGGCAGTAATTTCTACACTGATATTGTCACTGTCCAAAGGCTGGCTATTGGACTCCATGTTTGGCTATGCTATCCTGGGCACCTGTGGCCAAATATTAAGGCTTAGGGCCACACTAAGAGGGGAGATGGACGGAGGCCATTTCATGAAACCAGGCTCTTATATGGGCTATACTTACCAACATATAAAGTTACCAGGAAAGTTTTTTTTTTTTGCTTAACTTGGACTTCAGGTGGTAAAAACACACATATTTAACCAGCGCTGTGGCTCAACAGGCTAATCCTCCGCCTTGCAGCACTGAAACACCAGGTTCTAGTCCCGGTCAGGGCGCCGGATTCTGTCCCTGTTGCCCCTCTTCCAGGCCAGCTCTCTGCTGTGGCCCAGGAGTGCAGTGGAGGATGGCCCAAGTGCTTGTGCCCTGCACCCCATGGGAGACCAGGAGAAGCACCTAGCTCCTGCCATCGGATCAGCGCGGTGCACCGGCCGCAGTGCGCTGGCCGCGGCGGCCGTTGGAAGGTGAACCAACAGCAAAGGAAGACCTTTCTCTCTGTCTCTCTCTCTCACTGTCCACTCTGCATGTCAAAAAAAAAAAAATACACATATTTTTCCTAAGAGTGTTATCATTGGCCCATCAGCTTTTCTTTATCAGGGTTTTGTGGTAGAATTTACACCATCTTATCTCTGAGAATGCCAACCTCTGTTAATAAACTGGCACCAAAATTAGCCCAAGCGAATACTATTTCCAGGACAGCTGATAGATAAAAACATGACAACTGCTCTGGAAATACGTTACCAAAGTACTACAATTTCCTCAGATGAAATCCCCCTAAGACAAGCTCACAACCCAAAATTGACAGATAAATAGATAAATACATAGATTCATCAGATTAATAATAAAATAGGAACTGGCTCCCATATCTACTGGTGATGGCAGAAAATAATATTAATATGTATTGAGTAATTACTCTGTGCAGGCACAATTCTAAAAACATTTCATTTATTTGCATATTAAGTACACATAGTAATTCAATGAATAGTTACTATCATCTCCTTGTATAGTTGAGGAAACTGATTATAATTAATTTGAAAGATGCCAAAATTAAATATATTTAAAATAATTAGTGATTTTAAAAGTAATTTATAAGTCCATAAGAATAAAACAAATCACTATAAAAACAAATCAGATTTAATTAAAAATTGGAATTTCAGCCGGCGCCTTGGCTCAACAGGCTAATCCTCCACCTAACGGCGCCAGCACAGAGGGTTCTAGTCCCAGTCGGGGTGCCGGATTCTGTCCCGGTTGCCCCTCTTCCAGGCCAGCTCTCTGCTGTGGCCCAGGAGTGCAGTGGAGGATGGCCCAAGTCCTTGGGCCCTGCACCCCATGGGAGACCAGGAGAAGCACCTGGCTCCTGCCTTCGGATCAGTGCGGTGCGCCGGCCACAGCACGCCAGCCGTGGCGGCCATTGGAGGGTGAACCAACAGCAAAGGAAGACCTTTCTCTCTGTCTCTCTCTCTCACTGTCCACTCTGCCAGTTAAAAAAAAAAAATGGAATTTCTTGAAATTGGTACATTTAAATTGAACCCTCAGAGAGAACTTAAGCAACTGATTGAATACAGAGGAAGAAACTAGTAAGAAAATTTATTAAAATACATGGACCAGGGGCCAGTGTTGTGGCACAAGTAGGTTAATTCATCTCCTGTGGCACCAATTTCCCATATTAACACTGGTTCCATTCCCAGTTGTTTCACTTCCTATCCAGGTTCTTGCTATAATATGCCTGCAAAGCAGTGGAAGATGGCCCAGGTGTTGTCTCTGACATCCAAGAAACCCAGATGGAATTCCAGGCTCCTGACTCTGGCCTTGGATCAACCTGAACCATTGTGTCCATTTTGAGAGTGAACCAGCGAATGGAAGCACTTTCGTTCTCTCTCTCTCAATCTCTCTCTCTCTCTCTCTCTTTCATGCTCGCTTACTCTCACTTCATCTCTCTCTCTTTCATGCTCACTTACTCTCACTCCATCTCTCTCTCTGTAAGTCTGCTTTTCAAATAAATCATTAAAAAAGGAAACATGTACATGGAGGGCAAAATGAATAGTTCATATCTGTAACATGAGTTACATGTAAAAAGAAGCAACAGAAATGTTTGAAGAGATAATGGGTAGAATTTTTCAAAAACTGATGAATGAAATGAATCATTCTATTTGAAAAACACAAATAATACAAAACAAACAATAAAGTCAAACCCAGATCGATAATGTGCAATGGTAAAACATCAAAGTCTATTAGAAGATTTCAAACTAATCAAACCAAAAAGGTAGAAAATCTACACAGGAATTGTAATTAATCTGGCAATCTTTCCCATAGCAATAAATAAAGCCAGAAAATTATGCAATTGATATCTTCAAAGAGAAATTAATTGTTAATATATAAACTTTAATATAGGGGTCGGTGACATGGTGTAGCAAATAAAGCTGCTGCCTGCAGTGCTGGCATCCCACATGGGCACCGGTTCGAATCCCAGCTGCTCTACTTTTTAGAGATTTATTTATTTATTTATTTGAAAGAGTTACACAGAGAGAGGAGGAGAAGCAGAGAGAGAGAGAGAGAGAGAGTGAGAGAGAGAGAGAGAAAACACTTCCAGGTTCTGGTTTGAAGCAGAATAATGGGGACTCGTACCTACACCTATATAGGATGTAGGCACTGCAGGCGGCAGCTTTACCTGCTACATCACAGCGTCAGCTCCCTTCCACTTCTGATTCAGCTTTCTGCTATGGCCTGGGAAAGCAGTAGAAGATGGACCAATTCCTCAGGCCCCTGCACCTGTGTGGGAGACCTAAAGGAAGCACCTGGCTCCTGGCTTTGGATTAGCGAAGCTCTGGCCATTTTGGCCATCTAGGGAATGAACCAGCAAATGGAATACCTCTTTCTCTCTCTCTGTCTCTGCCTCTCTGTAACTTTGCCTTTTAAATAAATAAGCAAATCTTTAAAAAAAAAAACATTTACTATAGCCAGTTTATTATTCAACATTTAGGATCAAATAAAGTGTGTTTTGGGGCTTGGAAGCACTGACAGTTTCCTATCAAGAGATTATGCGGCTACCTCAAAACCTTCACGGAGAATGGAATTACAAGATAAGTTTAGGGGTGGACATTTGATCTGGCAGTTATAATACTTGGAAAGGCTGCTTATCATATCAGAGTGCTGAGGTTTGATTCCTGGTTTTACACCTGATTCTACCTTCCATCTAATGTGCAGTCTAGGAGGCAGTAGGTGATGTCTCCAGTAACTGGATGCTTGTAATCTACATGGGAGGCCTAAGTTGAGTTCTTAGCTCCCAGCTTCAGCCAGGCATGCCCTGGCCATTGTCGGCCTTTGAGAGTGATCCAGAATATGAGAACTCTGTTTCTCTTTTTCTTTCTCGCTTTCAAATAAAGAACTAAATTTAAGATGTTTGCAAAGAAAATGTATTTTGGTGTAAAAATACCTGACATCCATGCATACAAAGAGTCTTCAAAAATTTGTGAAAAAGCCATATTATGAAAATAATGCACACATTTCAACTGCATCAAAATAGCAATATGTTTTTATTCCCATTAACCATGAACTTTTGAAGTGTATCTGCATTATGAAGCAAGAAATTTAGCTCAGCAATAAGAAAATTTTTTTAAAGATTTTTATTTATTTATTTGAGAGGTAGAGTACAGACAGTGAGAAGAAGGGACAGAGAGAAAGGTCTTTCTTCCATTGGTTCACTCCCCAAATAGCTGCAATGGCCAGAGCTATACTGATCCGAAGCCAGGAGCCAGGAGCATCTTCCTGGTCTCCCACATGGGTGCAAGGGCCCAAGTACTTGGGTCATCTTCTATTGCTTTCCTAGACCATAGCAGAGAGCTAGATTGGAAGAGGAGCAGCCAGGATTAGAACCCGTGCCCATATGGGATGCCAGAGCTGCAGGCAAAGGATTAACCTACTGCACCAAGGCGCCAGCCCCTCAGCAGTAAGAAATTAAAGAAGTGAGATTCAAGAAGTAATAATGGACAAGAATGCAAGTAAGTAAGCAGGTAAACACAAGAATAAATTAGAATACCAGTAAATTCTAACGTATTTGAAAAGAAACCATGCAAAATGGAAGAATTCCTAGAGACTAAATGATCATTGTTTGGGAGAAGATTTTAATTAATGATTGATTTTGCTAGTGTAGGAAATATCAAGATGAACATTTAAAAGAAACAACTATAAAACACAAGAGAAAATTTCATATTTTCCATGTTAGTAATGGAAAAAGGAATTATCAAAAAATTTACTAAAAAAATTTGTGGAAGGATGAAAAATGAATCAGAGTGCATTATATATGCTCTTGTAAGGTAGAAATAAATAGAACTAGGTTAGTATTCACAATAAATGCAAATGGAAGAAAACATGCAATTAATGGACTAAAAATCTAAGCTCAAAACTTTGAAAATCTACTAGTATGTAACAAATGTGGGCAATATCCAAAACAAGGAAATACAAAGGTAAATGAGTAGAGAGAGAGTATAAGAAAAATATGACAGTAGAGGCAATAGAATTATAGCCAAAATCATTAGGCATAAAAAGAATAATGAAATAATTATTGAACTAGTGATTCAGTAGGAAAAAAGTTGACTTGTATGCACTTAATAATATAGCCTCAAAATACAAAAACCAAACATTCATCGAATTATAAAAGTTAATATATTCATGACCATAATGGGATATGCAAATATATCTCACAATGATTGGTACATCATACAGAACTATTAGATAATGAGAACAACCAAATTAAAATGCTTCATCAAAGGGAATCTGCATCTAATAATTTATTATTATAAATATAAATATTGTGAACACAGAGCTAGAATTTGGCCACCTGCCAGCCAGAAATATAGCCTTCACCAGAACTAAAACATACAGGCACACTGACCTCAAGCTTCCAGGCTGTGAGAAAATAAATTTTTGTTATTTAAGCCATACTGTCTATGGCAGCTCATGCAGATTAATATAGTGAAAAAACTACTAATGAAACATAAAGGAAGCACTATAGTCCACGTTAGTAAAAATACCAGTATTACTATTGTTCCACAGAAAGTATGATGTAACATCTTCTCCTAGCCCATACTATAACATTTCTACTCTGGTATTTGTGATCCAATAATTCTGTGAACTGGATTTCCTTGAAATGTAATCCCACATTATAATTTTTAGGAAATGCATTGCATGGAGTTATTAGTTTTGAAAATAGTTCTCCTTCCCACAAAAAAACTTTTCGACTTTTACAAAATATGCCTCTTTCTTCAATTAATTTTACATTAAACTGTTGTAATCTACTCACTGTATGAGCTCAATAAATATTTATTAAAGAGGAAAATAAGTCTCATTAATAGGAATGGTTCAAGCAAAAGACAAGAGCAAAAGCTGCATTTTACGTAACTTAATTTCTTTGAAGTAACACATGTGCCTGGAATCTACAGTGACACTAAAAACAATACCTGGGACTGTTTAGATATGGTTATATTCATAGGTGCACAGTTGTACATGTAACTGCCATGTAAATGGAAGATATGTGCATGAATGCAGACGTAGGAAGATGAAATGATTCTGAAAGGAAGAAAGAAGTGGCAAATTAGATAAGGTATCAATGTTTCCTGGGCAAATATTGCTCTTTTCTTTCCAACACCATGCGCACATGCAGTTCAGAGAGCTGGACATAGGATATGTGGTTGCTCCCTTCTCCTATGTACACCATGAAGAATTCAAAATGTACCCCAGACAAATGAAACTCAAAACAGCGACCCATGAGAAGAGATACTGACAAGGAAACCATGTACTGCCAAAATCACTTGCTCTCAAAAAATTATCACAATGTATCATCCTTGGGTTCTTCTTTAAAGACAATTAAGTTTCAAAAAAAAAAAAAAGAGAGAGAGAGAAGGTGGAGGAAGGAAGGGAAAAGAAAAAGGGATGGGGAATAAAGCAAAATCATCTTCAAGAAGCAATAACAACGAAGAGACCTTGTTTAGACCGTTGAGGAACAGTTCTCTCAGTTTTTTTATTCCATTTTTTTTTTTCCTATCTGTTTCTTTTTCTTTCTTGGACCAAACTGGAGAGGAAGGAGGAAGGGGGCAGAGTGAGTGGGAAGGCGGTTGTGGTGGGAGGAAGTACTATATTCCTAATGTTGTATTTATGAGATACATAGAAATAAAAAATAATAAAAATAAATTTAAAAATATCTCATCAATTACTCAACATTAAGTTTTTGGTTACCTGCTACATTATTTGATTCTTAAGGTGAGTTCAAGCGACTCACCTACACCAATGCTTTGAGAAATGTGATGTAATAAAGATGGCTTTACAACAGCATAAAACAAACAAGTCCAATATCTGATATACAGAAAAATGCGTTGGATTTTACATTAAAAGTCTGGCAAAGTACTAGATATCATTAAAAAAAAGCAGCAGCAGTTTGCCACACATGCAATCATGATTTTTATAAACATGTTTCACAGTATATCTTCCAGTTATACAACAGAAATACTGTAGATTCTCTCAGAAAAATAAGCATAGATGTCTGGTATTTCCAACATTAAATATCCTTTTGTTTCCAATAACAATGTAGTCAATGAATTGCCGAAAATGTAATACAACAAGTTCTTCGAACAATTTCCTTCTTATTTATAATACCTGATTCCTAACCACTGTCCTTCAAGAAAGTTAGTATTAACTAGTTCACAAGTGTTAAATAAACTACATTTACCTTAAAATTAATTATATTCATTACTACATTATTTAAATGGTTCAGAAGAATTACCACATTTTTTGGACATTAACTTTTATGTATAATATACCGAATTATAAGCCATAGGGAATAACACCTACTTTTTTTTTTTTTTTTTTGACAGGCAGAGTGGATAGTGAGAGAGAGAGAGACAGAGAGAAAGGTCTTCCTTTTTGCCGTTGGTTCACCCTCCAATGGCCGCTGTGGACAGCGCATCTCGCTGATCCGAAGCCAGGAGCCAGGTGCTTCTCCTGGTCTCCCATGCGGGTGCAGGGCCCAAGGACTTGGGCCATCCTTTACTGCCTTTCGGGCCATAGCAGAGAGCTGGCCTGGAAGAGGGGCAACCGGGATAGAATCAGGCGCCCCAACCGGGACTAGAACCCAGTGTGCCAGCACCGCAAGGCAGAGGATTAGCCTGTTAAGCCAAGGCGCCGGCCAACATCTACATTTTTAAAAATCTTTTACTCCCAGCTCATATGAAAACATTTCACTATAGTTCAATGTTAAACACAAGGTAGCCAATTTCACAAATTCTTGAAAAATATATCCAAATCCACTTGCAGTTCATACATATGTTGTCTAGGAGAGTCTTTACTATGTCCCTGAATAGGAATTTTATTACTATAAGATCTTCTATTTTCCCATGTAAATAGGTATACCAGCACATCTCTAAGAACAAATAAAAACCAAGTGCAGAGTTTGCACATACTTACACATTCTCCTTTTCTCAACTGACTCGTGAGATAATTCAGGACTGAATGCAGAGAGGCCCTGGGCTGCCATGGGGACTAATACTCACAGGTTGTCATGGCCCACAGTGACAGCCATCTATCTACTCCAAAACTACTCCCCAGCTCCCCAGCTGCCTCGCCACTCTCCATGCAAACATCAACAACTACTGGAGCATGCACATTTTAAAAAGGGTATTTTTAAATGAAAAATATTATAGGTGAAGTTCTTCACTCAATAAACACCAATAGCCTGTTATGAGCTGCACACTATGCTAACCACTAGTAATCACATGGGAAGCAAGACAATGTTCCCATCCAACAGTGCTTCCAGGCTGTTAGGGGCAGACTGAAAATCACTCAAGACACTAACTTCAAGGACAGAAAGGGCCATGAAGGGGGCATTCTCTGGAAGCCTACACGAGAATGTATGCCATTTTAAGGGCAATTAAAAATCACATTTATCCTGCAAACTCATAGTAAATAGCATTATCCAGAATAAATATTTTTGACATTTTTTTTTTTTTGGACAGGCAGAGTGGACAGTCAGAGAGAGAGACAGAGAGAAAGGTCTTCCTTTTCCATTGGTTCACCACCCCCCCCACCATGGCCTCTGCGCCTGCGCACTGCAGCCGGTGCACTGCGCTGATCCGAAGCCAGGAGCCAGGTGCTTCCTCCTGGTGTCCCATGCGGGTGCAGGGCCCAAGTACTTTGGCCATCCTACACTGCTCTCCCAGGTCACAGCAGAGAGCTGGACTGGAAGAGGAGCAACTGGGACAGAATCCAGCACCCCAACTGGGACTAGAACCTAGTGTGCTGGCGCTGCAGGTGGAGGATTAGCCTATTGAGCCGTGGTGCTGGCCCAAAAAATGTTTTTGATGTGACTCAAGTACACACCAAAATTTTTCATAAAGGTTTCAAAAAGCATCAAGATCTTCAATGTTATTCCATGAAATTCTGAGTCTGTAGCTCTGGCTATCTGTTATTTTGAAAGTTACCTACGTTCTTTAATGGTGTACATCTCTGAGCAACACTTTCTTAATATGACCTTGTAAGGCTTAATTTTAGAAACACCTGATTTTTAAAATAAACTGCAAATAACACATGCAAATTAAAAGTTGCTTTCTAACACAGGAACCATTTCTTTAAATCAGTAAGAGAAGTGGTAAGAATTCTGTTTTTTTTTTTATAATTTTACACTGGCTGAAGAATTTTGTTTTCACCACTTACATGAAGAAAACTATCCACTAATGATTTCCAGACACAATATTAAACATGCTTTTTGGGTTTCACACTGAAATATATAACCAGCCATATCCACAAAATTATCTTAAATCCAGGCCAGCTTCTTCCGCAGCTTAAATCTTTTGGCACTTGCAAATTTTCTTTGGCCATACCATTGTGAGTAGACACTTCACAAGTTCTAAGCAAATTGCTAGCACTAAATAGTTCAAACACTTGATCTCTGCTAACAATCAAAGGTTTCTGTGAAACTTATACATGCGAGCTGTTTGGAATTGATGGTTTTTATTTATGTGCACAGGGCACCAAGAAGAAACACCAAAGTGTTTCCTAATTTCTAGGCCAAACGTAACTTCAAACTCATCATTGGTTGAGGGTCATGACAGTGAGAAGCAGAGAAGTTCTTTACAAGGGGTTGGGGATTTTTCTTGGAAAGGTTGCCTCTTGGTTATAAAATTAGAAAGAGGGAAGAATTAAAATGATTATGCTCTAAAAATGACTTAGTAGAAGTGACAGGGTTGTTTTTAACCTAAATATTTTTTAAGTACCAAATTTGTCACTCCTCTAAGTTATATGTTACTAACTGTAAAATCTCTTTATTGCAGCCATAAAAGAAATGAAGTACTTTTAGCCAATGTTTTTCAATAAATCAGGAACTCTATTCAATTCACATTTATTTGCTTATATGGACATTCTTTTATTGAGTGAACTGTACCACAGAATGAAGTACTTCTGAGAAGCCCCCAAAGGCTCAGGAAGTTTCCCTGGGGGCAACAGGCCTGGGAAGCTATGACTCAAAAATGAAAATGATAGAAGCTAACACTAGCTGCTACATATGGATTTAGAGCAGGGTGATTCACCAAGGATGGGCAGTTTCAAAGTCACACTTCCCAAATGGTCACTTCTATACTCAGCTCATCATATAATGGTTTTAATTGCCCTAATTTAAAATATTCACCTATTGGGTTTGAAAATTATTATGCAATTTTATAATAGCTAAAGGGTGATAATTAATGACTATCAAGTTAGTTTATAAGAAAATAAATGATACAAATTTTCCATAGATTTCTCTATTTTCTATTAATGTAAGGAGTTATGGTTTTCATAGTGGTTGCTCCTTGGTCACTTTTTTTTTTTTTTAACTTATCATGACATCATGAAGAAATAGAAAAATGATGGAAAATAAGGAGGAGGGAAATAACTAAATTTCTGATTTTCTTCTCATTAGCATCTCCATTGAAAATGTTTATAATAAGGGCTGGCCTTTGATGTAGGGGATAAGACATTGCAGCTTAGAAGTGTCTGGGTTTGAGTCCCAGCTTAGCTCCCAATTTCAGCTTCTGCTAATGCACACCTTGGGAGCCAGCAGATGATTGGCAAACAGACGGGTTCCTGCCACCCAAATTTAAGACTTGAATTGTGTACCTGACTCCAAGTCACTGCTGTGTTGGGCATGTGGACAGTGAACCAATATACGAGTTCCCCACCTCCTTTCTCTCTCTCTACCTCAAAATAATAAATAAATATTTTAAATGTTTATAATATATAATGTTATATATTATAAATTATATATTTAGATAACAAACACAGAAGCAGAGAGACAGAAGTAAAACTGAAACCAAAAACTAAAAAGAAAAATCTTACAGGGGCAAGTCCAGTAGTCAAGAACCTGGCTTAGTCACTTTGTTAATGTACTATCAAGTATATCATCATAATCTAATATAAATCAATTACAACTAAACTACCACAGTAGTAAAAGTGCCATATGGCAGGGTAGCCTGTTTCAGCCAGCACAGACCCGTAAGTGCTTTGGAACTATTCCAATCTAAGCTGCAAAACAAAAGAATAGTCAATTATGTTCTCTCCCCACTCTCTCCCAGTCTGTAGTATGTTTGCCTGTGTATGTGTTAGACAGGATTTGCGTGTCTATAGATGTAATGTACGCATATGAACATGCACTGGCAGATAGAAAACAAATGCATTAACAGAAAGTTCTTTTAAAGTCTGAGTCCCTATAATTCTGAAGGCTTTGGAAGTGGGAGAGAAATGCACTCTTTTAATTCTATTAATCCATGGGAGTTCCTTCTAAATATAAAAGATTGTTAAGACAATAATCCTAACTCGGTGGCCTTTAAACCGTATCATTGGCTCTCCTAAAATCCTCTGTGGAATAGTTGATTCATTCATTTCCTCCATTACCACCATAATTAAATAGGTATCAAATCATGAAATATGGGGGCAGGGTGTATGGCACAGTGATTAACCTGCCACTTGGGATGACTGGGTTCAAGTCCAAGTTCCTCTGGCATTGGATCCTGGAAGAGGGGTCAGTTGGAGAAAGGAAGGGAAAGGCTTATTCCAGGTGAATGAAATAAAGGGATAACAAATACAAAACAGGGCATACAGAAATCAGAGGTGAGCTATTTTTCATAATTAAGTTATTTTCCAGGTATACAGAGTAAGTTGTGTTAACTCTAATCATTAATGATTTAAGGACATGCATTCTAAGATGCTTTTTGAGAACAAAATGTTTTCTAGGTTAACCATCAATGATATTTACTTGGATGGAATAATGAATTGATAATTTAGTTATTTAGGATTCATGCTTTAATTTGGTAGTACCAAGAAAATAATGAGAGATGGATAACTCTGCTTAAGTTTTAAAGTATGTAATAAATATTGAGTTTTTAAAGCATTCTTAAATACTGAGAAAAAAAAACCTTTTTTCACATAGGTTTAGCCAAATTAATTGAAATGCCTCCAATTTATTTTTCAGATGGTCTAAACATGTTCCCAAAGATCACAGTACATAAAAATTTAGAGACTTCATTATTCAGTTTATCTGGGATGGTGCTCCCATAATCCACAAACCACATTTTGTGAAACACTGGCCTAGAAAATTGGGGTCCTGAGTACTAATCCAAGTGACTCTGAAAAAGTCAAATCCTGACAATTTAATCTAAATCATTATTATTATTATTATTGACAGGCAGAGTTAGACAGTGAGAGAGAGAGAGAGAGAAAGGTCTTCCTTCCATTGGCTCACCCCCCAAAATGGCTGCTGCGCCGATCCGAAGCCAGGAGCCAGGTTTCTCCTCCTGGTCTCTCATGCGGGTACAGGGCCCAAGACTGGGGCCATCCTCCATTGTCTTCCCAGGCCACAGCAGAGATCTGGACTGAAAGAGGAGCAACTGGGACAGAATCTGGCACCCTGACCGGGACTAGAACCCGGGGTGCCGTGCTGCAGGCGGAGGATTAGCCTAGTGAGCATCAGCACCAGCCATCTAAATTATGTTTATTATAAAGGTACATTGCATGTGCATTAGAATTTAGTACTAGTTCTGATAGAATTATAATTAAACTGAACTGCTCTAGTCAAAATGGAGATTCTGGGTAATAAATGGAGATCAGCTGAAATAAATAGAAAACGTAAAAAGAAGCTCTCAACAAGCAAAGGTCTATTTGAGGAATATGGAAGATGTTCTGCTTGCATGCTGTCTACATTCCTCAATTCCTAACCTGCATCCTGAGTCTGGGAGAAACATGTTAGTGCTTGGCCAGTCATAATCTACTTACTGATGAGCAGACTTGACACCCAACTGATCTTGCTACAAATCAATAAAGTAAGCATATCTCCTTCCATATCCCAAAAGACTTTGCCCAACTGCAGATTGATGCAGTGATATCACTTCAATCTGGAAAATACTAATTAATTTGTCCTGATGCTTCTTTGGGGTTTTGACTATATTCCTGAAACAGACTTAACCATGATACATCCAAATGTATGTTTCTACCTCTTTCCCATCCAGTGAACAAGTTAAGCCTATCTTGCCCATCTTTCTGGCCTCAAACCTAGTAAGTATTGAATGCATGTATACGAATCACACATGTAAAAAGATCATCACTCTGCCCAATTCTGTGCTGATGCTGATAATGAGCATATTCATAATTTGCAAGTGAAATTCAGTGACAGAAACAACCAAACAAGAGAACAGACCTAACACATTGTAGGAATCATGAAAAGAATGACAGATTGAGAAAAATTAAAGAAATAATCAGAAATTGTTTCTGATAATACCTCAGGAGAAAGATTTTAAGTATGTTACAAGCATTCAAAAAAACAAAAGCCATATATCATAGAGCAAGAGTGAGTCGATTTATTAAAAATGTGAGCCATTATTTTATAGGAAACACTAACTGTAATAGATCATTTAAATCATTTTGCATTTAGTAATTCTTAACACAAAACAATGGAAAACATTAAAAATGGTTACTTTAAATTATAAATAGGGAACATAACATTTACTAAATTATTAATCAATATTAATCAATCAAATACCCACTCAAAACTCTTTGCTTCTGTATTTGCAACTGCTTAGGAAGAGACAGAGGAGAATCAGCTACTGTCTCCACTCTGTTCATAACCCAAGTACTATCCTCTGCATTTTACTTATTAAGAAATTTAATATTACCAATAAATCTTAAGGAAGCTCTATCTTTTGTGTTTTTTATTGATGAAAATCCTGAGGCACAACAAAGTTAAGCTACTTGTCAAAGGTTATCTAGAAAGATAACAGAGATTAAACATGAAGTCAGGTGTCCTGGCTCTCTGTCTATGTTCTTATGCCTTGGGATACTCCATCTCTCTCAAAGAAGAAAGGAATTTAAAAGAACAGGAAAAGAAAAAAGGTTATGTTTTAAAGTTCTTTATTACATTGGAAGTTGCTTGAGGACAACCATTATATTACAATATCCTTTACATACATGTTAACTAGCATAGTGCCTTACATATCTTTACAACAACAGCTATCATTTTAAGTTCCTATTGAGTACGTAAAATGAGAATATTTATGATGGCAATAATAATTATAAAAACTAATGTCTTTGAGAATTTATTCTGCATCATATTTCGTTATGCATTTTATATCAATGGATTCTTAAAGCTGAGGTGAGCTATGAAGCTTTGTGACATTGAATAAATTATATATATACAACCCTATATGCAAAACAGTTTCTACATCAAAGTATTTTTTTAAGAGACTAATTGAGTTAAGACAGGTACATCACTGAAAAATTACTAGAATGTAGTTAAGTTCATGACAAACTTCTGCTGTTCTCATTACTTTTATTCTTATTTTACAGAATAAAGAAATGGAGACACATGAGTCTAAGGGACTTTCTCAAGGTCTCAGAGCCAGAAGGTGATGAAACTAATATTTGAAGTCAGCCAGTCTGACATATCATACTCAATAAATATTTGTCAGATGAGATGCACGCATGCATGACAGAGTACATGAGTGTTAAGAGATGGCAGGTAGAGAGGAAATCCGCTAGGTAGAAATTGAAGAGAGAAAGAAAATGGGAGATACAGTGATATAAAAGAGTATGGGATTGAGAGACAGAGAGGGTAAGAATAAGAGAGGAGAAGGAGATGTGAAACAAAGAGAAGTTCATTACAGGAAATCTTTCCGTAATAAGGAAGCCATTTTCTTTTAATCACAAATAGCAATTAACTTAAGAGGGGCACTCTGAAATATTAGAGATCATACTGAGAAAATTAAAAGCAACATTAAAGCAGATTCACCTTGAAGTTGGTGAAACTTATTATATAACTGGGCAAAGATAATAGGAAAAAAATTTCTAGCGACATGGCTCCATGATCAAAGTGGTTGTACTATCTCTAAGCTACAATGTTTCTAGATTTATGTGTTAGGAGAAAGATCACCCCTCTCCCTCCACATCATTTCTTCCCCCTTTGGGGAAAGTAGGTTTGAATTTAGGAAGGTCTTCAAGAAGGAATCTTTCATGTAAAAAAATAACTGTTCTGTATTCAGCAGAGCAGTTGAGAGTAAAGAAAGAGGATTAATGGTTCGAAGATTGGAGAGTTTAGAACTACAGTGGGGATTTATACACGGGGTTATTGGGAAATAAATGTAATACCTAGTAATAACTTAAATTTGCAACAATGCCAGCAAAGAGTTATATGATCCTTGCCACCTTATATTGTTGAGAGGATAGCCTGAGACGTTGATTATTAAGTGTCTGGCACAGTGCCTAGTACATAATAAATGCTAACTTAATATATCTAAGCTATTATTTTTCCTGCTGATACAATGAAAAGGAAAAGAGAGCATCTATTCCCCATCCACCTAGAAAAGCAATGACAAGCCAAGTACACAGAGGTCAGGGTCATCTAAGGTGCTAACAAGAGTAATGTTGATAGAGTAGGTTACAGAGTTAAGACTGAATAACACTGAAAATGTGCAGGCTCCTCAATGAAAACAGAATGAAATGCTCAGTTATACACAGAGAAGGGAATTTCTGAGTATGTAACGGTTCTGGATAATGGAGAGGAATACAGTGTGATCGTGTAATAACACTGACACTATATGGAGAAAGACACTATTCCTTGGTCAGAGAGGGCAATAAGGTTACAGAGGGTGATTGCCACAAGGACAATGAGATTTCCAGGGATAAAGGAAAGACAGAAGTCAGCACATGTATGTTACAGCATAATGCTGGGAAAAAAAACTGAGGAAACTATGAGATTAGCAAGTGAATAAAGATAAAAAGCACTTGGTTGAATACTAAAGTGGGTGGTATTGGAGATGTATGGTTGAAAAAAGATGATACAGGGGGAACCATGAAGAGTGATAATGGAGTCCAAGTAAGAGTAATAAGATAGGGGTCTGTTAGGGATATTTATCCTGTTATTGGGCCAATGACAGATTCTCTCGTAGGAAGGTTTTGAAGGAAGCAGTAAAGTGAGAAAGGTTGAAAACTATGAGAGTAAATAGATTTCTGTCAAATCAGTGTTTTCCTTCTATGAAATCAAAATCACCTCCCTCTTTTTTTCTTCAAGTACTGGATTATTAAAATAGGCATTTTTAAAAAGTGTTTTGATATGTTGCATGGTAACTACTAAAATTTAAGTAATGTTGATGGTACAGTACAAGCTTCATGAGACAAGCTGTCGTATCTATCTTACTGGCCACAGTATTCTTAGTGCCTAGCAGGATTTCTAGGATACCTAGAAAATAAATAAATATTTATCAACTCATTGGGCTTAAAATTTTTATTATCATTTTTTTTACCTGGAAAGGTAAAAAATAGCAACAATATTTCTCAATATTATGTACTTCTACATCTAGGCAAGTAAAAATTGTGCTTCTTTTTATTTAAAGCACATTTCAAAGCATAACACTAGGTTTTATCATTTTTTACCCATTTGCTTGTGGAGAAACTGAGGACCAGAGACATAAAGTAACTTGGCCAAAAACAAAACAAACAAACAAAAAAACTCTTAATCCAAGATTTTAAAATTTTCACTTTAGTTAAATGAACTTTGATAGAATGAGAAATATACTTAGAAGTTGTGTGGTACAAGGCAAGGATTCTACACCCAAATTTTGCTATGATGTGTCTTTACTGGTGAAGAGTGCTGGACAGTTCCCAGGGGAGCCTTTCATCCATGCATACTTGCAGCTCAGCTGGGAAGACATACAGAATGCTTCCCTTGACCTTCTTTCATTCTCCCAACAGATTGATGAGAGAAGCATCATTTAGAACTTTTAAGCAAAATTTCCAAGGTCATTCAACTAATAAATAACACTAAGCTAGGTCTTAAATTCAGTTTTATTTAAATAAACATTCTAGGCTTTTTCTGTCCTATTATAATTTTTTATTTTTTTATTTTTTTGGTCTTGAACTTACCCATAGTATTAAAACTTCCCCAAAATAAGAATAATTTAAAGTAATTAAATTTGGCATTATGTGTTTTTATGTAGAGTATAATGACATTACTTCAAATGAACAAAATTATAATATAATATATCAACATTTCAGTCATGTAACTTGGACAGTTAATGAATCCCTTCTGTATTTTATAAACTTCTGGATGTAAAATTATCAATGAAAACTATAATTAAAGTATTTTGTACACATGGAAATAGAAATTCACAAAGAAATGGAAATAAAACAACCGAATTATTCAGTTATTAAATATATATGACCAGCTTTGGGATATTAAGACATCTTAAATATAGAAGTGTGTAGACAACTATAAAACTGACTAATTAGCTGGTAGTTTGTAGAAATTGTCTTAATTTATACTATTTTTACTGTTCTATTTAACTGTGGAGAGAAAATACTATATATTAATAAAATAAATTAATCCTATAATTTCTTACTATTTACTCTAATATTGCATGAATATGTCTTTAAAGTAGTGTTTTACAGATGAAAAATGATATTTTCCATAGATGAGAAAAGATGTTAAAGGTAACACATCTGTACCCATAATAAAAAGAGAAATTAGTTCAGCAAAGGGAATGCATTCATATTAAAATATTAAAAATTAAGTGCAATATCATAAAACCTCTGAGAAAAGCCTTGATGTTAAACCACTCATCACACAGACTTAATGAGGCATTGTCTTTACTATAAGCTCCTTCTTACATCAGAAGGAGAAACCCAGCAGAGTCTTCATTTTAAAATACGCTTACCAGAAATTTTAGGCAAACATAATAGAAATAAGAAAATATATTACTCAATTAAAACTTATATTTTTGTCTATTCAGAAGCAATTTTTCCTTAAGAAATTATCATTGACTTCTTTAAAACACCTTAATTTTTGTTGTCAAATAACCTGGATCAATATTTCATCTCTTAACACAAAGGTTTAGAAAGCTCAAATGAAGTAGCTAGCTCAAATTTATACATTCTAAGAAATGCCACACACCTTTCTGAAATATCTGCTTTCATCCTCTATAAGTAAAATTCCAGCCACAATATCTGAAGTGCAAAAAAATTGCAAAGAATTGGCATTTCAACTTTATAATTCAAGCCTTTTGTCACTAAATAGTTCAATTATATGTCAACTGCATATTTTAAGCAGATATATAATGTATATAATTTCTACTAATATAGGTTTACTGCTTGTTGGGTTTGCATTTTTAGTGTGACTAAAATATTAAACATTGTTATATTTTCTATAGTAAATAAGAGATGCATCTATAAGATGTGAAAACCATGCTACCCTTTCTTTTATCATATGATACATATAGATAACTACAGATGTACATATGGCTATAGTTCTACATTGTTTGTCCAAAACATTTATGGTTGAGATAAAGGCTGTTTCATTTGAGAACCAACCTCAATTGTTTTATAATTCTACATTTTATAATGTCTTAGGAGCATTATAGAATAAAACAAACCAACAAGAACAAATACCTTCTCATAATCTGTCTTGATAGTTGAGATGCTTTTGGCTCTTTCTACAGATAAATGTATATTCCAGAAAGCATTTTTCATTTATCCTTACCTACTGACAATCCTTATTACTCTATATGCAGTGAATGTGCAATTCTCCTCAGAGGAAAACAGTCAAGAACGATAGGAGCATCAGTTACAGAATTTTCCGCTAACATATGTGATACGATTGGGAGAGCACCTTTTCTCTACCTTCTAAAACAAAGAATTAATCATAGCCATTAATTTTTGAGCCAGTGCAACCAAATCATGAACAGCTCCAGAGTCAGTTTTAAGATCAACTCCAGAGGAAGAAATCCCGTAACAGTCTCCCTTCTCCATCCTTCCTCCCCCATAACTGGTGCTTGCAGTGCAGTCAGAACTTCTACAGATCACAGACATTGTTTGCCCAAGCTGACCAATCTCCAAGGCGGGTTTTCCTTCCCCCCTTCAAGATACTTCATGTTAACAGCTTGAGGGCGTTCAATCAGCACTGCTTTGATCTCGGCTGGAACTATAATTATTTAACATTGTTACATGGATTTCTATAATCCACCCCACCATTAAATCCCTTTTACACCCTCATCTTCTGAGGCCTAATCTGCATCCTTACACTTGGTTTGTCTTCTCTGCTGGTCTCATCAGGAGACTGCATTCTCCCACATCCTGACTGATGGTTTGCTCTCTCTCTTTTCCCTTCTAATGAAATAATTTTCTTACAAATTGAAATCTGCAAGAATGTCTTATGCATTTGCTCCATTTATAAGAGCTCCCTGTTGAATACCAGTATCATCCATCATTCACTACAAACTTTCCCTTCCCCTCTCTTTCTATGGACTTCATTTATTCAGCAGAGGTTTCATGAAGATAATGATAAGCATATATCTGAGTCTTTAACAAAAATTTCTATAAAAGTATACAAAATAGTAGCAAATGTTGGGCCTGGTGTTGGGGTACACGGACAGTTCAGCCACTGCTTATGACGACAGCATCCCACATTGAGTTCAAGTATCCACTTCTCCACTTCCCCTCCAGCTTCCCGAAGTACACCTGGGAAGGTAGAAGATGATGGTCCAAGACACTTAAGATCCTGTCGCCCATGATAGAATTCTTGATGCCTGACTTCAGCCTGGCACAGCCCTAGCTATTTGGGGAATGAACCAGCAGATGAAAGATCTCTCCCCACCCCCCCTTATCTCTCTCTCTCTCCTTCTTTCTCTGCGTCTGTCAACTTTTCAAATAAATAAATCTTTTTTTAAAAAAAAGGACAAAGAAGCACATGTTATGTTGTAGGTTTTGAAAGCACAAGAGGAAGGATTTGGCAACACCTTATATAGTATTACAATACTATTAATAATATAATAAAAATTGAGCACACCTTTTTTTAAAGAACATATTGTATCAAAGTTTTAAAAATACAGTTGCACATAATGTTGATCATTTAAAAAGGCATAAAAATGAGCTTGCAGAGATTGTCTGAAAGGAAGTTTAAAATTTTGGATTGAGGTGTTGGTGTTGTGGTGCACAGGGTTAAACTGCAGCTTGGAACACCTACATCTCATAACAGAGTATGAATTCAAGTCCCAGCTACTCCACTTCCAGTCTAGGCTCCCTGTCAAAGCACTTGCAAAGCAATAGATCAAGTACTTGGGATCCTGCCATCCACATGGGACACCTGGAGAGAATTCTTTACTATAAACTAGCTCTTATGAATGTCACTGTATTATCCTTTACTTACCCTTCTGACCCAGCCCTGGCTTTTGAGATCATTTGGGAAGTGAAGATTGTCACTCTTTCAAATTAAATAAATAAATAAATAAATAAATAAATAAATAAATAAATTTGAAAGGCAGAGTTATAGAGAGGCAGAGAGAGAAAAAAGTGTGTGTGGGGGTCTTCTATCAGTTAGTTCACTCCCCCAGATGGCCACAATGCTAGAGCTGCACTGATACGAAACCAGAAACCAGGAGTTTCTTCCTGGTCTCCCACAGAGTGCATGGGCCATCTTCTACTGCTTTCCCAGGCCATAGCAGAGAGCTGCATTGGAAGAGGAACAACCAGGACACTAACCTGCACCCATATGGGATGCCAGCACTGCAGGTGGCAGTTTTACCAACTATGCCACAGTGCCGGTCCCAAGGCAGGTTCTCTAGAATAAATATTAGGTTCTCTGATTTATTAATTTTACCTTTATGAGTCATTTTACTAGAATGATTAAGGATTTCTTTTACTGAATCCAACTGGATGCCATGATTGTTTGAAAGGCAGAGTCAGAGAGAGAAAGAGAGAGAGAGAGAGAGAGAGAGAGAGAGAGAGAGGGAGGGAGGAAGGGGGGAGGGATATCTTCTATCTATTGGTTCATTTCCAAAATGGCTGCAATGACCAGGGCTAGCCAGGAGCTTCATCTGAATCTCCTATGTGGATGCAGTGGCCCAAGATACATTAGCAGCAGGGAGCTGGATCAGAGGTAGAGCAGATGGGACTCAAACTTGTGCCCATAAAGGATGCTGGCATCACAAGTAGCTGCTTAGCCCCTTATTCCTCAATGCTGGCACCTGGATGCCATGCTTGAATTTAAAGATTTAATATTAAATGCCCAAAGAGAATAAAGAGTATTACTAATTTCATATACTTTTTCAAAAAAAAAGTTTTATTTATTTAATTTGACAGTCACAGTTACACACAGAGAGAAGAAGCAGAGAGAGAGAGAGAGAGAGAGAGGTCTTCCATCCACTGGTCCACTCCCCACATGGCAACAACTACAAGAGCTGTGCCGATTTGATGTCAGGAACCAGGTGCTTCCTCCAGGTCTCTCACACGGGTGCAAGGGCCCAAGGGCTTGGGGCATCTTCCACTGCTTTCCCGGGCCGTAGCAGAGAGCTGGATCGGAACTGGAGCAGCCAGGTCTCAAACCGGTGCCCATATGGGATGCTGGCACTGCAAGCGGCAGCTTCATCCACTATGCCACAGTGTTGGCCCCTAATTTCATATATGTTTAAACTACAGTTAAGATAGTTCACACATTTTTAAAAGTTAGATTTATTGAAAATGACAGACAGAAAGGGAGACAGAAAGAGACAGACAGATCTGCTCTCCACTGGCTCTCTCCACAGTGGCCCTAACAGTGGGTTCTGGGCCAGGCTGAAGCCAGGAACCATGAAATCCATCCAGATTTCCCAAATGGGTGACAGGGGCTCCAATAATTGGCCCATCATTCACCACTTTCCCAGGTGCACTAGTAGGTGGCCAGATCAGAAATGTTGTAGTCAGAACACATTAGGCCTCTGATTCTGGCACCGCCAGCAGTGGCTAAACCTCCTGTGCCATAACAACAGCCCTTATTTCATGGATTTTATAACAGTTAAATATAATGGCATCTTTTATTACATTAAAATATATGATGCTTATGTTTTTTCATTTAACTATGTTTACCTTTAAAACTATATAATGAGATCTAAGTTAACTAATCACCTTTTCTTTATTTTTAAAATGTGCTAGACTATTCTGCCTTATACTAATCATGAATTATTAGCATGAAATGTTAGCCTTGAGCTATATGAGTTCCTAAAATAACATGCTTCCATTTTCTAGGCAGAAAAACCTATTTTATAGGAAATTAATTTTGCTACATAATTGTAATTATGATTTTACATGAATGAATAATTTTGGCTTTTCAAAAATAACTGCTTGCTCTTTATAATGAAAAGCTTTTTTTCCCTACACAACCCACCAATATGTCAAAAATGTGGAGGAAAACATTCAGTATAGATTGTTGAATGCTTTTAAAAATATCTCACATTTATTTTTAAATTTAAAACAAAATGTAATCATTAAATTTCACAACTTAAAATAGTTATAATATTTTTTCAAAATGAATAGTATACCCTAATAAAAATAAAAAGATTCATTTGTTCTTATAACCACAGGGAAATTCTTGCTTTTACATTGCTTGCAGGAAGGAAGGGGAATATAATATGCATAATTTTTTTCTCCTCTTCCTCCACCAGTTTCAACTCATCTTTCTAGTGAACACAGATGCTTACAAATAATGCATATGTATTTCATTTTAACCAAATCTCTACTGCATTCTGACTAGAACTAGTGCAATAAACTTCTTGGTGTCTAAATGACCTAACCCTGACTCACCCCCATATTACCTTGCATGGGTTATGCTCCCTTTACCTAAAATGTGGAATGTCTTCTCTCCTCTTCTCTTTTTCTTTTTTTTTAACTTTTATCTAGTTAACATAAATTTCCAAAGTACAGTTTATGGATTACGATGGCTTTCCCCCCCATAACTTCCCTCCCACTCGTACCCCTCCCATCTCCCGCTCCCTCTCCCATTCCATTTACATCAAGATTCATTTTCAATTCTCTTTATATGCAGAAGATCGATTTAGTATATATTAAGATTTCATCAGTTTGCACCCACACAGAACATAAAGTGTAAAATACTATTTGAGTTCTAGTTATAGCATTAATTCACATTGAACAACACATTAAGGACAGAGATCCTTCATGAGGAGTAAGTACACAGTGACTCCTGTTGTTGACTTAACAATCTGACACTCTTGTTTATGGCGTCAGTAATCTCCCTAGGCTCTAGTCATGAGTTGCCAGGGCTATGGAAGCCTTTAGAGTTCGCTGACTTTGGTCTTATTCCGATAGGGTCATAGTCAAAGTGGAAGTTCTCTCCTCCCTTCAGAGAAAGGTACCTCCTTCTTTGATGGCCCATTCTTTCTACTGGGATTTCACTCGCAGAGATCTTTCATTTAGTTTGTGGTTTGTTTGTATTTTTTTTTTCTTTTCCATGGTATCTTGGCTTTCCATGCCTACAATACTCTCATGGGCTCTTCAGCCAGATCCCAATGCCTTAAGGGCTGATTCTGAGGCCAGAGTGCTATTTAGGACATCTGCCATTCTATGAGTCTGCTGTGTATCCCGCTTCCCATGCTGGATCATTCTCTCCCTTTTTGATTCTATCAGTTAGTATTAGCAGACACTAGTCTTGTTTGTGTGATCCCTTTGACTCTTAGACCTATCAGTGTGATCAATTGTGAACTGAAATTGATTACTTGGACTAGTGAGATGGCATTGGTACATGCCACCTTGATGGGATTGTATTGGAATCCCCTGGCACATTTCTAACTCCACCATTTGGGGCAAGTCCGATTGAGCATGTCCCAAATTGTACAACTCCTCCCTCTTTTATTCCTACTCTTATATTTAACAGGGATCACTTTTCAGTTAAATTTAAACACCTAAGAATAATTGTGTGTTAATTACAGAGTTCAACCAATAGTATTAACTAAAAAAAAATACTAAAATGGATAAAGTATTACATTGTTCATCAACAGTCAGGACAAGGGCTGATCAAGTCACTGTTTTTCATAGTGTCCCTTTCACTTTAACAGGTTTCCTTTTTTGTGCTTGGCTAGTTGTCACCAATCAGGGAGCACATATGATATTTGTCCCTTTGGGACTGGCTTAATTCACTGAGCATGATGTTTTCAAGATACCTCCATTTTGTTGCAAATGACCGGATTTCATTGTTTTTGACTGCTGTATAGTATTCACTTTTTCCATCTATTGATTGTTTCCATATCACAGCCAAGAGGCCCTAATTGTCTACCCATCCCCAAAGCACAGCAGTTGCCTTTTCTGAGTTTCGTATGTATTATATTTTTCCATGATTTTTAGACTCTCCATCAGCTTGGGGTAAAATTCTTCAATTTTTTTCTCAAGTGAAGTCTTTCCCTCTTGAGACCTTCTTATCCCCCATTTTCCAGTTCTAATATAATTTCCAATGGTCAGCCCATTTCATAATCCCAAGAAGATCAGTTACACTCCCTGAAACCTCTGCTTTGTTCCTTCTGCTTTGGGATCATTGCTGAAAATCTCTCCTGCATAGGACAATCGATTTCCCCCTCTGCAGACCTGACACCCAAGCAGGCTCAGCTCCTGTACAACCTGCTATGGTGGTTTCTTTAGGTCTCAGGGTTCCACTCACTTCATTCACACTCACATTTCAGATTAGCCATTCTTAAAGAAGAGTGCATTAGCTGGCCCTACAAAGGTTCCAGAATCAGGCACAAAGGGTGGAGAAAACAGCCCATTTTTAAAACATACCTGGATTACTGGCTTTTCCTGCCTTTCAGAAATCTCCTGCTGCTGAGCTTACCCCCAAGCTGACCACCCAAACATATTCTATTACACATCTGATTACACTTCTCCAAAATTCCCATGTCCAAATCCTATCTCCAATTTGACCAAAGAGGCAGCCTTTAAGGAGGTCATGAAGGTTAACTGAGAAAGTAAGAATGGGACTCTAACTCAATAGAACTGGACAACTGGGTAAGATGAGGAAGACAACACTAGGAGTGTGCATGCGTTCAGAAAAGGTTAGGTGAGGACACGGCAAAAGCAGGCAAATTGGGCTGACAGACACACAAAAAGCCCTTAAGTGACAGGTATACTTCAGCCTCCACTCCTTACTGCTTTCTGAATTTGCTAGTGCAGAGAGTATTCTGCTACAAGGTGGCAAAGGCCTCCCATGCCCAACTTGAGAGACCCTGGTTCCTATTTGCCTTATATTTGCACAATTTAAGAGTCACTAAGGTGACCTGTTTTATAACAGGTGCAGTTTTACAGTATTAGAAATTGTTGGCATGATTTAAAAAACTATTTCATTTGTCATCCTACTAAACAACAGGTTGTTTAATCACATTACTGTAGTTATAGTTTGTATGCCTCATATCCCCCTTTATACAAGTTTCTGGGTAATGAAAAACATCCTGGACTGAGGCGATATTCTGTAGTTAATTTTATTGGAAAACATCTAATTTAAAGAAAAAAATGAGTAAGCTGAACTGAAAACAGAAATTCTGAAGGCAGGAAACAGTTTCTGCTCTTTTCTTTTTCTCTTTATTGCTTTTATACAGAAAGTGTAACTAAAATTATCATAAAATTAATTAATGCATTATTTATTAAACATATATACTGAAAGCAGATCCTGTCAATCCCAGATACTTTTGTATTTTCTTACAGCTTACTTGTGTAAAATCACACTCCCATCCTTATTAAAACGTACTTATATATTTGCCCTTTTCACCTTACATGATTGTGATATCCAAATATGTAACACTCTTGCTTAATATGAAAACAGTAATGGTGGAAAAAACAAAAGAATGTGTTAAAATTTCTTTCAGTCAGCAAGTTCTGTGACTACTTCTACACAGCTGAAATAAATGTCATGCCTCATGCTGGCATCAAGAGGCTGTGCTATGAAAATGCAAATAAAGATCTTTGACTCTGTATTTCCTCAAATATAAACATATGTTTAGCATCCAATATGTTCTTTATATGCCTTCCTGTGAAAATGTATTCAACAAAACAAAACAAAATTTTGAAAACATGTAGCATCTTGTAGTTTTTTTGTAAGTACAATATATCTCACACATAGCCCCCAGGGATTTCATGAGAAACAACTCTGCTCTTAGCAAGAGGCTAAGCTTCTCCTCCTTGAGCCTCCCTTTCTCATTCCCCCAAACTCTCAAGAACCTTTAAGAGCTAAGCTAGCTTCACTTCCAAATGTCATATAGGCCACGAGGGGCCCAGACTGCTATTTGCTTTCCAGGCAACAGCCTCAATTACTATTAGGTTTCTTATGGTTTCCTGACTGACCAAGCTCTTTGTTGCTTTGTTAATAGTTCACTGACAACAGTATTCGACAGGCAGCCTCAGGTTCCAGTCTGGACTCAACACCCAAGATGTAGAGACATTGTAGTTTCTCTTGTCTTTCAGTCTTTCTATTCCCAATGTGAAACAGCAGCTTGTAGAAAACACATCTAACTGGGAGTGAAGCCTTCTACACAGGCAGCAAGGAAGTAAGTTTATTACATATGCCATGAAATTGAATTTTGCAAAACACTAAACGTCACTTTATCTGTTAACAAGTTAAAATGGGTCCCCTGTGAATTTATCACCCTGCCCTTGGTGATCACGTCAAATGGTAATCATCATGCCTATATGACTTACACAATATGACACTTTTCCCAAGTACCTTCCTTTCTTCTTCTGTCCAACTGGTCCATCAGCATCTTTCCCAGCATCCAGCCCAGACTGCAGGTGATGACCTTCCCCTCTCTATGCTATTACTGCACTCTGTGACTCCAGGACCACTGTATTCTGGCCATGCATTTTAATTTTCTAGTTGTTTCTGCTATGTACCATGAGCTTTTTCCATTTGGCTAAGTCTAAGTCATCTTTTTTATCCTTAGAGTTGACGCATAGTTCCTCTTCAATAAATGTCGGAACTAATTAAATTAATTAATTTAATCCGAACTTACAAAGGTGCAAGGGAAGAAGTACAAGATATGGCAAGCATATGTAAATTATATTTATGAGAAAATGAGTGGCTGCAAGCTCCAAGAATCAGCCCTAAAAACAAGTATACAGTTTATTATGTAGACAAAGATACAAAGATCTTCCAAAGGCCAAATGTGCTCTTGAGGTTAAAATAACAGTTGAAATAACAATAACAAAATGTTGGCTGTTATCTGTTTGGACACTGGAAAGAAATGGAAAACATATCTCTTACCCATTTCAAATGTATCATATATTATTAATATCACATTTAACATATTACTTACCAAAGCAAATATAGTTTTGTAAAACTTTGTTTTATACTTTTGTCAAACCAATGGTTAAGAATGCTATATTACTACAGTTTTAATGATCTGTGATAACTTGAAAATTTATTATATATAGGTAAAATTTTCCATTCAAAAAATAATGATAAACCTCACAAAAATAAAAAATTGTTTAGTAAAGTAAAATTATTGGGAGACACATGTTGTAATAGTAAAATTTAATAGAAATATAATATGGAAGTCTAATAGCTTTTGAAATAACTTTTAAAATAACTTTAAAATAAATTAGAGCTGTTAATAGACAATAGATTCAGAATATTTTGAAAAAGAAATACAAATTCCTCTAGAAGTATATCCAAAAATTCTGAAGTTTGGGAAATTCTTAGGTAGACATAATAGATAGTAAACATTTTTATTAATGAAAGGATAGTTTCGGCCAGCGCCGTGGCTCAGTAGGCTAATCCTCCGCCTTGCGGCGCTGGCACACTGCGTTCTAGTCCTGGTCGGGGTGCTGGATTCTGTCCCGGTTGCCCCTCTTCCAAGGCCAGCTCTCTGCTGTGGCTAGGGACTTGCAGTGGAGGATGGCCCAAGTGCTTGGGCCCTGCACCCCATGGGAGACCAGGATAAACACCTGGCTCCTGCCTTTGGATCAGCGCGGTTCGCCGGCCGCAGCGCGCCAGCGGCAGCGGCCATTGGAGGGTGAACCAATGGCAAAGGAAGACCTTTCTCTCTGTCTCTCTCTCACTGTCCACTCTGCCTATCAAAAGAATAATAAAAAAAAGGCCGGCGCTGCGGCTCAATAGGCTAATCCTCCGCCTAGCGGCGCCGGGACACCGGGTTCTAGTCCCGGTCGGGGCACCGATCCTGTCCCGGTTGCCCCTCTTCCAGGCCAGCTCTCTGCTGTGGCCAGGGAGTGCAGTGGAGGATGGCCCAAGCCCTTGGGCCCTGCACCCCATGGGAGACCAGGATAAACACCTGGCTCCTGCCATTGGATCAGCGCGGTGCGCCGGCCGCAGCACGCTACCGCAGCGGCCATTGGAGGGTGAACCAATGGCAAAAGGAAGACCTTTCTCTCTGTCTCTGTCTCTCACTGTCCACTCTACCTGTCAAAAATAAAAATTTAAAAAAAAAAGAAAAAAAAAGAATAAAAAAAAGAAAGGATAGTTTCAGAGAATTCCAAATATTTTATACATGTATTTACCAAGAACACTCAGCAATAGTTGTCACAGTAGCTGATTCCCTGTGCTTACATTTTCTTCTCACTTCAAAGTGCCAGTCTGGTTTCTGCCACCAGAGTTCCATGAAATCCTTCAAGTTAAACTCTATAATATCTTCACCTCACACTTCCAGGGAAAGGCTTTAAATACGTCTTGACCACTCAGCACCATTTAGCTCAGGCATCCCCCTCTCCTTCTTGTGACCTATTATATTTTCATGAATTTCTTCACTGTCTTTGGCCTCTCTTTTCCTTAATGACTCTTCCTCTTCTACCCCTCCACTAAAGATTGGAGTTCTTCACAGATTCATTTTAGAGCACTCTATTTATATTCACCCGCTCAGTAATTTCATCTACTCCCCGAACCCCAAGTCCTTGCATGCACTGCTGACTCTCCAATTTACATTTCTACCCCCTGGCCTATATTACCCACAGTCTTTTTTTAAAACAATATTTATTTATTTATTTGAAAGGCATAGGTACAGAGAGGCAGAGGCAGAGAAAGAGAGAGAGAGATCTTCCATCCGCTGGTTCACACCCAAATGGCTGCAAAAGTTGGAGTTGGGCCAATCTGAAGCCAGGAGCCAGGCCTTTTCCAGGTCTCCCACATGGGAAGGAGCCCAAGGATTCAGGCCATCTCCCACTGTTCTCCCAGGCCACAGCAGAGAGTTGGCCTGGAAGTAGAGCAGCTGGGTTTTGAACCAGCATCCACATGGATGCTGGCACCACAGGCAGTGGCTTCACCTGCTACACCACAATGCCAGCCCCTAGTACCCACATTCTGTACAACAGCTCCACTTGGCTGTCTCCAGAAAATTGAAAACTTCGCTTTTTAAAAATTCACCTCATCTTTCCCTCTGCATGTGCCATTCTGTCTTCCTTATGAAAGTGAATAGCTTCCAAATATTATAAATGAAGCAGACCACATATAATGACACTCTCAAATATATAAAATGCTCTCTACAAGCCACTTTCACCTCTTGACTATTGCATTTCTATTGTCCTCTTCTATACTCTCGATAGCGCTCAGAGTAGGTCTTTTTTTAGTGCAAATATGTGCACATGCTTTCTTTGCATACAATGTCTTCACATTGTTCCTGAATTTATATCTAATAAGACTGTAGACTTCAAGGCCCTGAAGAATTCGAACCCTGCAAACTTTGTCAGCTTTATTTCATATCACTGTCTCAGATGTCTTAGTTCTAATCATAGAAGACGAATTCACTTTTCTTCCTATTAGAAAACATTGAAAATACTGTATACTCTGTCCTTATCCAAAAATCTGAGGAGCCAACTCAAGTTCTTAGCCATTTTTGGAGGTTGAGAACGCTAATTGACTATTATGAAAGCTAGTAAATAATGAAAAATAATTAAGCATGTATCCTCCCTTTCCCTTATGAACAGTATTCAGGAGAAAACAAACAGTGAATGAGGAAAATGTTTTCTTAAGATAATAATGTCAGATAATAAATACAGAAGGAATGATAACACAAGAAAAATACCACTTTGAAACTTCTATTGATATATTGGTTCCAGGAATTAATCATGAGGGGGAAAGTTGATTAGAAATTTGATCAGCCTAAAATACCTAAACACATGATATACTATAAAATTACCACCAGTCCAGTCTTCCTGGATCTATTGATAAGAAAAAAAATAAAACATCTAGCAAAGTGTACATTGTATTGTTGCATACAAGATGAAGCCTGAATTTGCTCAATGACTTTGAACAGATCTTGTCTTGACTGTTCAGGAACATTTTTTTTTTCTGTTCATACTATTTGTTGAACACTTTACCTAGTGTAGCGTTAATTTTTTTTCTGACAGGCAGAGTGGACAGTGAGAGAGAGAGAGAGACAGAGAGAAAGGTCTTCCTTTTCCGTTGGTTCACCCCCCCCCCCCCAATGGCCACTGCAGCTGGTGCACCACACTGATCCGAAGCCAGGAGCCAGGTGCTTCTCCTGGTCTCCCATGCGGGTGCAGGGCCCAAGGACTTGCACTCCTGGGCCATAGCAGAGAGTTGGACAGGAAGAGGAGCGACCGGGACTAGAACCTGGTGTGCTGGCTCCACAGGCGGAGGATTAGCCTATTGAGCTGCAGCGCCAGCCCGATTAATCTTGTATGTATAAAGTTAATTGAAAATAGATCTTAGTGAAAATAAGAATGGGAATAGGAAAGGGAGGAGGAAGAAGGGTGGGAATGTCAGTGAGAGGGAGGATTGGGTGGGAAGAATTACTATGTTTCTAAATTTGTATACATGAAATGCGTGAAGTTTGTATACCTTAAATAAAAGCTTTCTAGGTTAAAAAAAAGGATCTAGATTCAATTAATACTTTATACAAAACCCAAGGTATATAAGAACATGTTTCATAGCATCAGGACATAATCTACCTAATCTAGGGTGTGAAAAATACTCAGGACAAATAAACTGGTTTCAGCAAATAGGAGTGTACATGTGGCTGCGAGGAGGGTAAGTGTGATGGAAAGGAGTTACTATCCATTCAAAAAGATCTGAGAATCTTATCAATCAATATGTGGACTGTCAAAGAATCCTGTTTGCAATAAGTCAATCACAAAGACTTTTTTTTTTTTTACAGACAACTGGGGACATCTGAAGATAAACTGATTTTAGATATTATTAAGGATATTTTTATGTGGTATAATGACATGATGGCTATATTTAAATCAGAAGTACATTTTTAATAGAAACACATACTAGATCATTTATTGGTAAAACAACATGATTATCTGGAATTTGCTGGTAAAACACTCCAGAAAAAATTTTAGAGGGAATTGACAGGATCAGCAAAATGTTGATAACTTCTAAGGTTTGTCAATGAATCCATGGGTATCCATCATACTCTTCTGTTTTCTTTTTTGCATGTTTGAAACTCTGTATGCTTAAATATAAAATAAAGATTATTAATAAAATATTTTTTAAAATATGCACTCCTCACAGGATATATTACCAAGTACCTTTCTGCCAGACTGGGCTAGCCCTATCCTTTTTGATATGTTTTGTGGTATCACTTGTTTTTTCTACAGAAACATTATCTTATGTTCAGTAAGCACTGACAAAATCGTTATTATTACAATTTGCTGTTTCCAGTCAGGTATAAACCCTCTGGGGCAGAGACTACTATGGTTACTTACAGTTATATATCCCACAGTGTAGCACAGTGTTGTCTAGACTCCCAAGTTGAATATAAAAAGGGTTACCCCAACTAATTTATATTAACTTTATACTCAATTAATATTATCCATATAGTCTTGTAGTAATTTACTTCCAAATCTGAGTCAAATTAATAATAAGTGCATGTACCTTTTTGCACCTATTTTTAGTTCTGTATTTTAAACTAGTTCTAAGAAATATCACTGTACTGGCCTTTACTTATCCTTCTGAGCACACCTAAGTCCTTCCTCAGAACAGACAAAATAAAAACAAATAGAGGGCGGAGATACTCTTTCAGCTTTCCAGATAGGAGAATCAATCATATTTTAAAGTATCTTTTAAGAGTCCAATACTGGGTCTAGGGAAACAAGGAATGTCAATAATCATGCCAAAATAAATATTTACTGTATACATTTTAATGAAAGAGGATTTAAAAGAAATGGCAAAGATGTTTCCTATATGCCAAAATCTATCGATTGATAATGTATTCTTGGAACACTCTGTTGAGAAGAAATCTAAGCTGAATGATGGTCCAGGTGGGAAATGGCCTGGTAAAAGTTTGATTACTGGACACAGCTGGGGTGGATAGCTGGCCGGTTAATCAAAACAGCCCAACTGGGGCCAGTGCTGTGGCACAGTGGGCTCAGCCTCAGCCTGCAGTTCCGGCATCTCATATGGGCACCGGTTAGTGTCGTGGCTGTTCCTCTTCCAATCCAGCTCTCTACTATGGCCTGGGAAAGCAGTAGAAGATGGCCCAAGTGCTTGGGCCCCTGCACTGGCATGGAGACAGAGAAGCAGCTCCTGGCTCCTGGCTTTGGATTTGCTATGTTCTACCTGCTGCAGCCATTTGGGAAGTGAACCAGCAAATGGAAGACCTTTCTCTTTGTCTCTTCCTCTCTCTGTCTGTAACTCTCCCTCTCAAATAAATAAATCAAATCTTTTTAAAAATATCCAAACTACAGAATTACTCTTTTCAAATAGCATTGTAAGCATTATACTTTAATTTATAACATGCAAAGGCATACTTAATATTCAAATTTTTAATAGAAAGTTTTTATTTTTATTTTGGCTGGTGCTCCAGTGACATAAACAACATTCAAATGCATCATCTTCAATCTCCAGTTTGTTTCACTAAAAGGACCAAAGATGTAAAAGCACTTGTAAAACTAGAGTTTCTTTCAGTTTTACAATTTCATGTTCAATTCTTCACAGTCATTTCTCCACACCTAAATTTTAGAGATTTTCTTTATCAGATCTTTCAAAGATATCAACATAGCTTCAATAGAACAATCTATCATTTTTGCAAGCATAACTCATTTGCTTAGATATTTAAAACTGATCAAAAATTATAGTGAGTATAGTTGCCAAATCTACAAGCTACTACCCTATGTTTCTTTCTAACTCTAGGAGCTTGTATTAGTTTGCTAAGGTTGCTATAACAAAGTACCATAAACTAGGTGGCTTGACAGAAATCTATTGTGTCAGAGTTCTGAAGGCTAAAAGCCCACAGCCAAGCTGTCCGAAGAGCTAAGTACTCTTGAGGCTATGAGGATTAATCAGTTTCTATGCCTCTTCTTTAGCTATGGGCAGTTCACCAGCAATCTTTGGCTTTCCTTGACTTGTAGAAGCATAAGCCTCATGTCTGCCTTCATCTTCACATGGTGTTTTCCACATATGTTCCTGTTTTCAAATTTCCCCTTCTTAAAAGAACACTATTCAGGTTAGATTAGATTAGATTAGCCTACTCCTGTGGAAACTCTTATTAACCAAATATATCTTCAATGACACTATTTCCAAACACCTGGAAGCTAGGATTTCGGCATGTTATTTGCAGGGGTGGGATAAGATCTCAACCCACACCATCCTCAACTAGTTGTAGAGAGGGAATATGAATCACAGTTTAGTTGGAGAAGCTTACAGCATAAACAGTTGATTAGTAAATTCTGTCATGGGGGCAGGGTGTAGGTTATTGAATGTGTCACATATTTTGGGGATCATAATATATTTATAAACTTTTGACACTCTAGTCATTTTCCAGTAGTGTAATAAAAATGTCATGTCAAGGGAAAGTTTGAAAGGAAATTAATCTCAAATTCATTAATTTTTTACTTGAATTTCTCAATAAAACTTATATAAACAAATCAGGTGTTTGTAAATTCTGCACCAAGCAATTATCTAAATAACCTTAATTTTCATTCGTCTACAGCTAAAGACATATAAACAATAATGATGTTGAAAATAAAATGGTATATTTGATACAGTTCTTTATGACTCAGTGAGAACAGACATTTTCAGTGACTGAACCAGTCTTTATAATTTTTTTCTTGGTTGAGTTTATGCATGTCCTAATTCTGTGTGAGAGTGCAAACCAGAGA